>NC_081183.1:41473579-41559943 GCF_029867415.1 Vicia villosa | reverse complement strand
ATCAGTTCATAGGGATAGGGTTCGAACCTGCGTTTTTTCTCGAAGGGAGTACGAACGGCGGCGGCGGCTAGTTGTTTTGGGAGTACGACGACGGAGGAGTACGAACGGCAGCTCTGCAACTGCAACCGTCGGAGGGAATACGAACAGTGGGATTGCTGCGAAGAACGAAGGGAGTACGAACGGAGGCGGCGGCAAGTTGTTTTGTGAGAGACGGCGAGAGATGTGTTGTAGAGAGATAGTTAAAGGTTTGTGAGAGACAGCGAGAGATGTGAGAGACTGGGTGATGAGCGAGGAAGAAGAAGACCCTTTTTTGTTTTCTGAAACAAATAGGGTGATTTAATTTTATGAAATATAAATTTAAAAAAAGGCTACTAGAGCGCTTTTCAGAAGCGCTTTCATATGCCCCTTTATACCAGCGCTTTATTACTAAAAGCGCTTTCGTACCTACCCCCTATAAGAGCGCTTTCAAAAGCGCTTTCATACCCACCCCCTATAAGAGCGCTTTTAGAAAGCGCTTTCATACCCACCCCCTATAAGAGCGCTTTTAGAAAGCGCTCTCGTACCCCCCCCCCCTTTACCAGCGCTTTCTAGAAAGCGCTCTCGTACCCCCACCATTTACCAGCGCTTTTTCCCTTGTTTTTTTGTTTTGTTTTTAGCGAAATCTATAAGAGCGCTTTTCCCTAAAAGCGCTCTCGTAGGGGTGCTGCAAAAGATCATATTTGGCGTAGTGAATAATGGATTTGATGTAATATTCTACAATAAGAGTGAATATCTTAATTATAAGTGTAAAATTGGTGCAACAACTGGTTAGGTAGGTTCTACTTAATAGGTCAGAATGAGCATCATAACAAGCTGATAAATTCAAAATTTACTTAATCATAGAAAATATGCTTTCAATATTTCTTTTTAATATATTTTTAACTTATATTCAGGGAAATGGATTACACGCTAATACAAGAAAAAAACACATAATTCATTGAGTTAGACATTACTTACTTTATTTCCTAGGCTGAATTAAGAAATGGCAAGTTAAATTGGAGTATTTATCATTATATTAGTTAACGGGTCTTAAGATCCCTAGTCATTTGGTTAAATATGTCGCCCTATTGTTAGATGTATCACCCCCATGAATTAGATTTGCCTGAGTGCAAAAATGGGTGACATGTCCTTCCAAAGAAACGACATGGAAAAAGTTACGAGAAAGGTGGATCGCGCTCCCGTGTATGTTAGAAGGAAAACTGCCCACTCCTTGGACGTGTCCTTCATCATAGTTGTTATTATAGTTGATTGACTAATTCTTGTTGGAAACTAGTTTATCAAGACTTCTTGACATTTTGTGTAACATCTTGGCGCATGCATTGTGCAGACTATATAATATGATCGCTTCACCATTGAGTTAAAAAGTATGTTTCCACAATGATTCGATTAGAAGATTCTTTTTGGTAGTAGTTTGTCAATTCAAACAGTTTGAAAAAGACATGATTAAATCATAAATATGCATGAAGAAGAGTTAAATGGACTTAATTTGATAAAGATATTTGGATTTGATTTTATCAAAGAAGATTTGATTTAATTGGATGTGCTTTGAAGAAAATATTTAGTTGGATATACTTAGAAGCAAGATTTGGCTCAGTTTTATTAAGTCCAAGATTTTTTTGAAATTGATTTGCAAAGATATTGATTGAAGATGTAATTAAAAAGTATTCCATGAAGAGATTTAATTGGATTTGTTTTAACTACAAGATTTGGATTTACAGATAATGAGAAGATCTCCAATCACTATTAAATATGGTTTATAGTGCGTTTTTTTGTTTCTGAAGAGATTGTATAATGAACTCATTACTTAATAGCTTGGAATTCTTATTTATAACAAGTAAAAGCAGTATTGGTTTTATTTTAATGAAGATTCAGAATTGGCAGTATGCAGAGACGCAAAAAGAAACATGTTAAGCATAATGTCGTTGATATTCTGTCGCACAAGGTTGATTAAAGTATAACTCGCGCTTTTGATATTTGTTTCTTTTTTTTTTAAAAATCATTGATATAAGTGTGTTAGCATGTGTAGGTCCTAGGTGTAGGTTCAAGTGTTATGAAGTCAAAACCTTATTTAAGCTAAAAATCTAAGTTGTTGGACCATAAGAGAAAACAAACAAATTTTGAAGAATAGGCTGAGTATCTTGACAGAAGAGTTTTGTTGGGACATGGAGTTCCTATGGCCCATAGAACATATGTGCATGATTGTGCCCCTGGTCTGAGTTATACCTATATTTGAGATAAGTCCTTCAGAGAAAAATCCCTGGGTTTGAAAAAGATTAGTTCTAAAAAGGAAGGGGGTTGTTGCTTGGAATTTTTCATTATGACTTTGTCTGTCGCATCACCTGAGGACAGGTAATGATTCCAGTTTGGGGGTGTTTTAACCCATATTTTGTGAGTTAATACATACCTTAATCTTTGTATTTATTAGGTTTTAATTTGCTATTTAATTGTTATTGCACTGCATTTTAGTTGTTTTTACAAGGTTAGCTTAGAGCATAATAGGTGCTCGCTTTTGTTGTTTTAATGTGTTTTTGCTTAATTTAAGTTTAACTTTGCTGAGCTGAGGCATGACTGCACTCATCTCTAACGAACAACACAAGCTGAAGGAAGGAGTTGGAGTTAGAAAAAGGAAAATTAATAGTGAAACCAGCTAAATTCTAGGGCAAACGTGGCAAGAAGAGAGCATTGGAGGGAATCTTTGCTGAGTTAAAAATAGAAAATATTGGAATTCAAGGATAAGGCTTGAAAGCACTACAAGACAAAATTTTGAAAAGCTGCCCCACTACTGCTACTGCAATTTTGCTGCTGCTGCTGCTGCTATAATTCTGCTGCTGCTGTGATAGTCTGTCGCAGGATGCTTTGTCCCCCAGAATTGTCCTCTTGCACATGATTCCTTGTTGGCTAAGAATTGAGGTGATTATGGTATCCAAAACCCTAATCCTTGGTATATAAATAGGACATTGAAGATTAAAGAAAAGAGTTGAGCATTCTAAGAGAAAATACAGAAGATGCAAAGTGTGAAGAGATTGAGAGTTGAGAGTTTTTCTTTTTCTTACCCAATCCTGTACGTGCTGACGAGCTCTAGGGCGACTGGAAGCGTCTCTTGAAGATTATCCATCTCAAGAAGCTTCTAAGTTCCTCTTAGGTTTATATCTCTTTTTCATATTTTGTTTAGAGATGTTGCTTTTGAGAACCATGCTTGTAGGTTGTACTCAAGTCAACATGAACTAAACCTTTTGTAGTTGAGCTAAGTGAAGTTAATATTTAAAGTGTGTTTATGTTATATGTTGTGTGGTTAGTGCTTGCTTTACCATGTGTTATTTTGCTATATGTTTATTTCTTTGTATGGCCAACTTAGGAATAGATAACAACTTGTTGATTGTTAAGATATCCTTCAATAAGTGGAACATCATGAGTAAAAATGATTGAAAAAGTATGATAGATATATTCACTTGCCAAGTTTACTTAGATATAAGAAACTGCAATCATTAAGGAATTCTGATTTAAACTAAAGACGTATATTTAGGGTTACAAGTGAAGACTTAGATATTTGTTCTCCTGCCCTCATATGCATGTTTTAAATGTTGTAGAAGTACACCACTAGATCATTCTGACCTTGCCTGTCACGACTCCACACAATATTAACACATAAATACACAAAAGATATTAACGGATCTATGCTCAACTCAAACACTCTTGATATATTTCCACCACTCTCTTATTTTGTTTTAGATTTATTTTAAGTGATACTGAACTTGTTACAACCAATATTATTCTTTTCCCCGCTCATGCTTAAATCAAAAGAATAAAGTTTATACAAATATCAAATCTAAGTAACAACACTCCCTGTGGGTACGATACTCTTATACTTATTACTTGCTGCAATCGAAACATGTATACTTGCATGTGACACCTTTGAGAAGTGAACACTGACCAAATATGTCCATATGCTTAATTCTCGTTCTTAAACGCTAGATGAAGTTAAAGGGGTAGTAAAGATTGCGAGATATCAAAGAAATTGGGTTCGACTATAGCTCCTTAAACTCAAAAACTAAGTTCGTCCCTCTTACAAAAAAGATTAAGTTCATCATGTTAAACTACATGTCAGAACATTCTGTTCGACATAATTACCAACACACTAATTCCTACAACAGAGCTCCATCATTGTTTCACTATTGTGTTCAACAAGTCCATACAAGATCACTTTTCTACAAACTGTATGGTAGACCTTACTACAATTATTAGCACTGTCCCATTAGGAACTATTCAAAAGATGGTCATCATAAACAAGTACAGAAATACAAGGAAGTAACTACAAGTTACATTACTCAAACTTCCGTAAGCATTTAAGGTTGATGCCCCCAGTTGACTAGGAAGTTCCTGGATGGTATCTCGATCTGAGGCTTGTGTTTGTGTTGTTTCGAGGTGGTTTGGAATCGACATAACAGCTTGTTCGACGTAGGATCGGAGTTTGATGGATCCAAACCCCACAGATCCGAGATTTTGGCTTCGTGAAACGTCAATGACTCTGCTAGATATCTCTTTGGAGGATAGATTTGAAGATTGAATGTGAAGTCATGAAAATCATATGAATCAGATACTGATTGCCGCAAACAATGTCATTGTTTCGTTGTGGAACAAGAAATGGTATTGAATGCAAAAACTATAGTGGGACAGAGCTTATGATTAACTACATTGAGGCGACCCCATAAATTAAAGGTTGCAATCATGATTCTTTTTGAACCAAAGGTATCATAATTATTATGTTGTCGTTAACTAGTGTTTACGATCTCCGATATGACAGACCTAACAGGGGTGCATGCATGGTTAACACTCCAAAGCCTAAGTCAGTTTAGAGTTCAAGATAAAGGTAATGAAAGTGGAGATTAGAGAATATATATTAGAACCCTTTACCACTACTACAAATAATACATTTCATGACAAATCTTTCACCTTAGCAAAAAAAAAAGGTATCACGTCAAGGTGCGTTATATTTTATTTATTTTTAAAATAAAAACAACATATTCCCTCGGTTTTTAATAACACTGAGGGAAAAACAATTCAGGACACACTTTGAATTCTAGCTATTGCAGTTTATGTTTTTATTTCGTTAAAAGTGTAAACTAAATGATCTTTCCCTTCGATTTCCTTAATAACTAAAGGATTTTACTTGTTAAACAGATTTTACCCTAAAACTAACTTATATGTAGCCGCCTCAAACTCATTTGCATCATTCTTGTGGGATGGATAGCAAGACATAAAAAATCTTCAATGTTCTTCAATCTTGGACAAAATATGTTTTCCTTCATTACAATCTCTGTCACATAAAATTGTTGTTGTATTTTTGGAATAATCATCCTATGTTGTCAATCAAAGAAAACAATATTGCTTTCCTTGGCTGAAAACATATAGAAATTTATTTCTAAACATGTTGTAAATTACACACACAAAATGTTGTCTGGTAAAAAATTGAAATGGAAAATTGACATGTTACTTTCAACTTTTTATCATTTACCATTTTTTCTTTGAACTTATTACCTTGGTTTTTTTCTAAACCTGAGGGGTTTTATTTTATTTTTCAATTAAAAAAAGGGTTAAATGGCTTTCACCCCCTGCAATAGTAGCGAGATTCGGTTTTCGCCCTTATTAAAAAAAATTTTGTCCTTGCCCCTTAACAAAAAAGATTCTGTTTTCAGACACCCCCTATTCCATGTTTGGCTGACAGGGCCTGGAGAATCTTGCTGACGTGGCTGCTGCCATTGGAAAGCTTGAAAAATTGCAAATTAATAAGTTGCAAAACCTGGGATTCGAACCCAGGTCACCTAGGATAGGTTGTTGCAAGCTTACCACCAAACCATGCATGTTTTGATGATTATAATTGCAAAAAAGTTCTATATAATAATATTCCATTCTTTTTCAATTAAAAAAGCTGTACATATTAATTAATTTTTTAATTAACTTTTTTTACTAAGTATTTCATTATTTTCTTTCCCTTAGGTTGTGTTGTAATTATGAAATATTGTTTAGCCGTGTTTAGAAAATGAAAGAATTTCATTCAAACTTGTGTGGGTCTAATGTTTATGTAAATATTATATAACTTCGAAATTAACAACTATAGCATGTCATGCGTCATAGTAAAACTTCAAAATATAAAAGGCTTGAATGCGTTTTTGGCCCCTTAAATTTTTTAATTGTTTGATTTTAGTTTCTCATATTTCAATTGGTTGATTTTGGTCTTCTAAATTTTCTAATTGTTTAAATTTGGCCCCCTAAATTTCAATTGCTTGATTTTAGCCCCTCAAATTTGCTTCATTTTACATTTGATAGTCTTCTATTTACATGTAGACTAAATTTATCTTTTTTGTTGTTTTTTCTTTCTTTCTTTTTTTCAATTTTCTTCTTTATAATTCTATTTTTCTTATCTTTTTAATAGTTAAGCTTTGAATGTAATATTTTGAAAATCTTAAATATTTCATTCAATTTAGAATATACGGACAATCATGCAATATCCCTTATAAAAAAATTGAAATTCTATATGACTAATAGGATTGTTAGACTTTGGGACTTTATGCTTAACTATGAGGGAGCTATTGGCCAAAGAGTTTGTTATTTTAATTAAGTATTGGTCTATTTTATTTTTCCAAAATAATTTGCCGTTACGCATAAGTTGAATGAAATTTTTAAGATTTTTTAAATATCACATTCAAAGTTTAACTATTAAAAAGAGAAGAAAAATAAAATTGTAGAGAAGAAAATTTAAAAAAAGAAAAGAAAAGAGAAAAAACAACAAAAAAAAAAGAATTTAGTCCACATGTCATCAGGGGACTATCCAATGCAAAAGGGGGCAAATTTGAGGGGTCAAAATCAAGCAATTAAAAGTTAGGTGGGCCAAAATCAAGCAATTTCAAAACATGGGGACCAAAATTAGAGAATTAAAACATGGGGGACCAAAACCAGACAATTAAGAAAATTGGGGGGGTCAGAACTGCATTTAAGCCAATATTAAATAGACAAGTCTCTCAACAAAAAGCCGAGAGAGAGAGAGAGAGAGAGAGAGAGAATCTATGTGTTTCCTATCGATGGTAAAAATGACAAAAATGCATAATCTCGACCTTTGTTCCTACACAATATTGCATAGAAAAAAATAACCTTATCCAATTGGGCCAAGTTTCTATCTCTTACTAGAGTAGGGTATGGTTCTTGCCTTACGATATGATACTACTTATTCAACATTTAAGTTATATTTGGGAGTTTGGAGGAGAATGGAGACGAGGACTTTGAAAATAGAGAAGGATTTAGTGGAAAAAGTTGAAGGATTTTCTTGGGAGGGTTTTGAAGGGTTTGCTTTTGTTCATAACTCTAAAAAAATCCCTAATTTGGAGGAACTCAAAATTTGTATTGAATGAGGATTTTGGAGGGTTTTGGGGGGCTTACATAAATTTTCCAAATATCTTTTATATTGTTATAGTATTTTAAAAATTAAAAATATAGTGATAATAAACACTTTTATATTATTCTATACAAAATCATTTTTTCAAAAAATGTCAAATATTTTGTTACATTTTTTTAAAAATTCATTTTCGGAACAAAGCAATAAGAGAGGTTTTTGTAAATATCATAACTTTTTGGGCCATAAAACTTCTCAATATTTTCTTTTCAGGGATCTTATTCAGAAAGCAATTGTTGAGGGTAGATTAAAGTTTGGTGATAAGTCGAAAGCTCAAATGAAGATTGATATTGATCATCTGCAGGTGGTTGATGCTCACTATACGGAGCCATCCGATGTCAACATGGTGGAAGTAAGTAATAACTGTAACGCCGATTTTTAGCTTGCGTGTTTTATTTATTTATACCATTATGTGTTATGTGTTTTATTTAATCAAATATGTGTTAATTAAGTGCTTATGTGATATTTATGTTATTTATTGGGATTTAATAGTATATAGCATGAGTTAGTGAGTTAGATGAGTTATTGGGCCTAAGTTGTCATTAGTAAGTGAGGGGTGTTAATAAGAACCCATTAGTAATTAGAAGTTAGTGACTGTTTAACAAAACAAGGGTTTTTAGAGGAAAATAGAATTAAAAACTCATTTGGGATTTGGTGAAAGAAGAGAGAAGAGAAGAGGAGAATCTCAAGGTTGAAGATAGAGTTGTCTTCAATCCAAAAACCTAAGGTAAGGGTGGGATTCTTTCATGCTAAAGGGATGTATGATGATGTTTAGGGTGGGGTTTTGATTATGTGTTGTATCCATGGAATTGTGTGCAGAATTTTAAGGTTTATAATGAAATTGTGTGAATTCTTGATAAGAAACATATTTTGATTGTTGATAGGAGATGAAAGATGTTAGATGATGTGAGTGGGTATGTGCATAATCCATGAATTGATGTGTGAATAAAGATGTTGGTGAAACCATAACTTTGAGATGTTAAGAGATTTTCATGAAATTACCTTATGTGTTATGATTTGATGTTTATAACTGATGTTATGTGTTGTATATGTGATATAAGCATGAAATTCGTGATGAAAATTGATCTGGAAATGATTTTTGCGTTGAGAATGGGGGTAATGGATTTGCATTCATCGTGGAGAAAATTCTCCAGAAATTGTTCAGGGCGCATTTTGCGGTGTAGCGCACTGTTGAGTTGCGCAGATCCTCAAAGTCAGAATGTAACGTGCGTCGCGCGGGTTTGAGGGTGCTTAACACCGAAGGTTCTGACTTAGCACGCATAGCGGGCTCGAGGGCGCTTAGCGCGGTCTATAATTTAGAAACTTTGACATGATGTATCTTTTAAACCGTAACTTGTTTCTATATGCCGTTTGAACTTCCATGATGCTCTAATTGATGTCTTTCCATTGTATATGCTTTGAATATCCTTGAAAACCTTTTTGATTCCTTTTCTTGAATTGGATTGCTTTATGTTGAAATTGTTATTGTGAAGTGAAGTATTGTTGTATGATGATGCAACATGATGACGTGATAGTGACGTGATGCATTCTTATGAATGATGATGATTTTGTTGGTGTTGTTGATGAAGTTCGACATTTAATTGAAAATGTCCGATGGTCATTTAGACGATGTTGTGATGTGTTTTATATGTTGTGTTTGTGTGGATGTTGCATTCATTGAGTCACATCCGTTGCATAAAGAGACGTGGCCTTAATGGTAAAAGCGGCGAGGCCTTAATGGCAAATAGCGAAGATGTGCCCAATGGAAAAATTCAGACATGGGAGTTTTACTCCAAATGGTACTGAAGGATAGAAAAACACTTAGAAAGGGGGGGGGGGGGTTTGAATAAGTGTAGTCTTAAAAACTTGAACGATAAAAATAAATTGCACAGTTATTTTTATCCTGGTTCGTTGTTAACTAAACTACTCCAGTCCACCCCGCGGAGTGATTTACCTCACCTGAGGATTTAATCCACTAATCACAACAGATTACAATGGTTTTCCACTTAGCCCACGACTAAGTCTTCTAGAGTATCCTGATCACAACCTGATCACTCCAGGAACAAATGCTTAGACACAAGCTAAGACTTTCTTAGAGTATCCTGACCACCACGTGATCACTCTAATTACAACTACTTAGACACAAGATAAGACTTCCTAGAGTATCCTGATCAACACTTGATCACTCTAGTTACAACTGCTTAGACACAAGCTAAGACTTCCTAGAGTATCCTGATCAACACTTGATCACTCTAGTTACAACTGCTTAGACACAAGCTAAGACTTCCTAGAGTATCCTGATCAACACTTGATCACTCTAGTTACTTACAAATTAATGTAATCAAATAAGAGTTTTACAATGCTTCATAAAAGCTATAATCACAACAGTGATATTTCTCTTAACGTTTAAGCTTAATCTCACTAATATATTACAACAGCAATGTAGTGAGCTTTGATGAAGATGAAGTTTCTGAGCTTTGAATTTGAACAGCGTTTCAGCAAGTCTTTCAGAATAATTTCGTTCAGAATTGGTAACCTTGCTTCGCATCAGAACTTCATATTTATAGGCGTTTGAGAAGATGATCGTTGGGCGCATTTAATGCTTTGCGTATTCCGTACAGCATTGCATTTAATGTTTCACACTTTTGTCAACTACCTCGAGCCTTGTTCACGCTGTGTCTACTGACGTTGCCTTTAATAGCTTCCAACGTTCCTTTTGTCAGTCAGCGTCGCCTGCCACTTGTACTTTCTACTGATCTGATGTTTGTGAATAAAATATTTGAATATCATCAGAGTCAAACAGCTTGGTGCATAGCATCTTCTTGTCTTCTGACCTTGAAGTGCTTCTGAGCGTGATACCATGAGAACTTCAGTGCTTCTGCTTCTGATCTCAAGTTCTTCTGATGCTTCCATAGACCCATGTTCTGATTCTGCCTTGACCATCTTCTGATGTCTTGCCAGACCATGTTCTGATGTTGCATGCTGAACCTTCTGAGACAAAGCTTCTGAGCGCTGATTTGTGCATACTCTTTATATATTTCCTGAAAGGGAAATTGCAATGTATTAGAGTACCACATTATCTCACACAAAATTCTTATCCTTGTTATCATCAAAACTAAGAATATTTATCAGAACAAATCTTGTTCTAACAGGTACCACATGCATTTGCATAAGTTGAGTCACATGTGAATTGCATTGGGTCTTATTGGATTATGTTATTGTGACTTGATGATGAGATGTTTGTCGTGATGTGTCGGAATCTTACTTGTGAATTGATTATATATGTCATAATTGAACTATTGACATTATTTACCGTTTGCAAGTTGCTTAAGTGATGTGAATTGTGGTATATGATATGTGTTGAGAAGTGGTGATCAATGTATGATTTTTTCACTTGCTTTGAATATTATCATACGTTTCTTTATAATGTATGATATCTCACTCCTTCTGTTTGAATGTTACCCTCTGATGGTAACGTGCAGGTAACGATGTGGAGTAGCCGTTTCCCTTTTAGCTCGTGTCGGTGTGCCTATGCTCTGATACGTAGCACTCGGGGGACGTCTAGCTTGTTTTGGTCATGCTGTGTTGTCTTGTTATTTCTTGTTGATATATTTGGATATGGTTATCTCTTATTGAATTATGTTGTTATGTTCTATAGAGATGTGTTGGATTTGTTGTTGCCCGTGATTGGCATGTATGATTTGGATATGTCGTTGATGTTGTTTCGCTGCGATGTTATTATTATTTGAGTATTGATGATTAATGAAGTATGAGTTATCCCCCGTATTACTTGCTATGTATCTATATATGTGAGCATGTGTATGATTTGGTTTAATTTGAAATGACGCCTCAAATGTGATGTTTGATTTAAGATTTTTGTACTATGATTTTCCTATATATTTGCGGGGTAGATTTGGGGTATTATAATAACTTCGAACAAAAGGTTATCACGATCGAAGTAGAGGGTGTT
Source organism: Vicia villosa (assembly GCF_029867415.1). NCBI lineage: Eukaryota > Viridiplantae > Streptophyta > Magnoliopsida > Fabales > Fabaceae > Vicia > Vicia villosa. The sequence goes on along the minus strand of NC_081183.1, from coordinate 41,548,490 downwards.
GCACACGCGATCAAGGAAGGTTCCACCCATATGATGAAAACCGAGGAAGTCATTAATGGCTTCGTACGGTTTAACGAAGTGACCAAGGTTACTGAAGGCCTTTTAGTGAAACTGAATGGTTTAGGCATCACGGAAGATGTCGCGGTTGATGTCAATATGGTCGAAATATCGCAAATAGAGGAGATAGAGGTAGATGACAAAGCCAGGAGGTAGGAGCAGTACAATCAAGTTGCTTTCCCTAAGAAGTCTAAGATCTTGCTCGATTTACTTATCAGATGCCAAAAAAAGAAGTCTGAAGTCATGTCATGCCCAAGGTGTAGCGGTGTCTTCGACAAAAAGGCGGTTGAGAACATTGAGAATTACATAAAGGTCAAAGAGAGAAGGGACCAAAGGAATTCAAACAACACGTATTGTCATACCCAAAATTTTGACCCCCTAAGATGTCACATCATATGGCATCTCACAAACTCCATCAACTCAAAACAGATACCCAGAGCAGTCACTTGTCTACCAAGTACTCAGGTTAGGGTTTCAAGCTAGGAAATTCAGGCAAAGGATCCATAAAAGATTGAAATGATCCTTAACACAATCATAGGGCTCAAGTTGTTTCATTCATCTACTTATGATCTCCAAGGCACCAAATTAGAGTTTTGAGTTCATCAGGGACTAAAATCAAGGCTTTCACTTGGGGAGACTCTCAATATTCAAAACATTATTCAAAGAGCTCAAGCATCTTCAAATGATTCCTACATCAATGTCTAAGCCAAGATGTACTTCAAATCAAGTTCAACAACTCCCAATTTCATCTGGTCCACAATTAGGGTTTTTGACCTAATTCACTTGGGGAGACCCTCAAGCTTCAAAATACGATTCTAAGAGCTCAAGAATATTCAAATGATTCCCACATTAATTTCTAAGCCAAGATGTACTTCGATTCGAGTTCAAAAACTCCCAATTTCATCTGGTCCACAATTAGGGGTTTTGACCTAATTCACCTGGGAAGTTGACTTTTGATCAAGACATCATCCCATGGCTCAAATCGTGGCTCAAAAATATCTAATAATCTCTTCTGAGTCAATAATATCACTCATTTGGTTGAGAGAGACTACCTCAGTTGAAATCCAGAAGATTTTAGTGCATTTGGAAAAAGTCAACTGTTCAAAATCACCTTTGACTTTTGAGAAATTTGGTCAACTATGAACTTCTAAGGATCAAAATCATTCAGATATGATTATTGAAGACATTTTATCAAGATAAATCAAGAATAAAAAAGTCAACACTTTAGGGTTTTGACTTTTTAATGAAGAATTACATATTCTTCATTCAAATTTTGAAAAGTCATAACTTTCTCATCCCATGACCAAATGTTTTCAACCAAAGCTCATTTTGAAGAGAAAATGAATATCTACAACTTTGTCATACATAATGTTTTCTCAAAAAGTCAACCATTTAAGAGATATGGGTTCATGAAGTTTCTTCCAATACTTAGGAAAATTTTCTAAGTCTTTTTTACAAACTTTTTCACCAACTTCCAAGTCACTTTTCACATTGATCCAAGAAGAATTCTTTCAAGCCATCAACAAGAGAGTTGGAGTACATCTTCTAAGCTTTTCAAAAAGTCTTTATGCATAACTAGTTTTTCCCTTAACCAATTTTTCACAAGTTCTTCACCAATTATGCATATATTAATGCATTGTTATCAACCAAGAGAAGGTGGTATGGTTTTGGATCATTGCAAGAGAATATCAAAGTACCATATTTTTCACTTCCCATGTGAAAATGTAATGATTACTTTTTTGAAATCATTAGAAAATAATGAATCATCAAACTTATCTCCAAATCACCAATTTGATTACATCAAATAATATGAATCAAACTCATAGTTAGAGAAATGAGAATCTAGAGGATTGGAATCAAACCATAGCCAAAAAACGCATCATTGCATAATTGGAATATTCAACCAAGTTGTTCAAACTCAAGCTCATTGCTATCAAGGCTATCTCATTTCATTTTCCTATAAATAAAGAGCTCATTCTCATTCAAAAAGACACCAAAGCAACTTTTGCTTTCTCAAGTTCTCCCTAATTTTCTCATTTTTCAAGTTTCTCATGGCATGAAGAAGTGAGTTCTTCAAATCAGAGGAAATCCCTTGAAAGTGAGCATTCCTACACTTCATACACATCATGTGGAAGTGATCCAAGCTCTTGTCGTGGTTCTGTAACATCAGAATCACCATCTCCATCTTCAACTTAAGCTTATGCAGTGTAGTTCAAGCAAAGCTATCCAGGAGGTCTCAGCCTAATTGGAGCATCCAAATACCTTCCATGATCATCATAGAAGCTTCCCATATCAAAATCTTGCAACTAGAACATCCATATAAAAATACCCGATTCTCACTTCAAGGTTAGTAGCTCAAACTCGAATCCTATGATCCATGCAATTTCAATGTTCAAATGAGTTACCATCATGTTTCTGCACTTATAAGGATCATTAACCCTAAACTAATTGAACCAAATCATGCATAAACATGATTTCATATTAAAATTTCAGAATTAGGGTTCTTCGTGTTCATAATAAAATTCTTGAGATACACTTAAAATAATTGAATTTTAATGCCACCATCATGTTCCTTGTTAAAAATAGAGTTAAAACCATGTTTGGATCGTTGCATTTGGTTGAGAATTGAGGTTGATAGAAATTCAATTTTTTTAGGGAAGCTTGAGGTTAAAGACGACCATTGCACCATTTTTGAATATCTGAAATGTTTTAAAAATATAATTAAATGGAGTCATGTGTTAAACAATTTGAGCGCGTGGCTCAGTTGGTTAAGTTTTGTACCTTGAACCCCAAGGGCGTGGGTTCAAGCCCTTACAAGACCAAAACCTAATTTTTTTATCACTATTTACCTTAATTTTATTTCACAACTTCACATAACTAATTAACCCATCAAAATTAATTATTTTCAAATATTTTTTCACACACTCTTCATTTATCACATATATTTTATCATTATGCAAAAAAAAAAATTACAAAAATATTATTTATTAGGTATATCTTTATTAGGTTTTAAAGTAATACTTGTTTTAGTATTTTTAATACTTAAAAAATTAAAGTTTCCCTTTGATTTTCAAAAACCTAATCATTTTAAAATAATTTTGTGAATAAAACCTAATCTCTTAGGTCTTATTTAAGTGAAGATAATATTTCTTACCTTAATTAGTGTGTCTTTATAATTCAAAACTATTTTACAAAACTCTTGATTAAACAGACGCTCAGGGTTTTCAGTCAATAAAACCCCTTTCACAATCAAAACACTTTCATTCATTCAATTTATGGGCCTCTAATAGAGTGTAAGTCCCAATCCCTTTTCTTTTCATTTCATTCAAACTGTTTTCAATTAAAACCTCAACTATTTTCAATTAAAACTTTCAAATGTTTTCTATTAAAACTTTCAACAGGTTTTCAATTAAAACTTTCAACTATTTTCAAATAAACTTCTCATTTGTTTTTATTCAAATCAATGGGCTTCTCCTTGAGTATAAGTCTCATCCCTTCTTCCTCATCTCAAATTCTTAGGCCTCAATTACAGTATAAAACCCAACACCTTTTGTTCATACAGTAATTAAATTTTCGTGGCTTCAATCAGAGTGTAAGACCCAACAACTTTCTTTTCTTTCATAAACAGATAACTTATAAAACATCTAAAAAAATTCATAAAACTTATAAAAAACATCAAAAACATTTCTTTACATTCATATTTAATTACTGTCTATAACTTGTTATAATTCTCATACCTTTTATACTTGCTATAACAGTCATCATATTCACTGTATATATTTGCCAAATAAAAATTGTATATATACTTCTTAGATCTCCGTCACTGAAAAACCTAAGAAAAATGATACATATATATATATATATATATATATATATATATATATATATATATATATATATATATATATATTCTAGGACTATGACCAGGATTGAGGATTACTTCCCGGTGAAGGCTCTCCTAATTAGACAACATAGTTTCTCACCCCACAAGATGAATTATTCCCGGTGAAACATCTTGAAACCCTTAGATCAAACAATAGGGCACATCCACCTAAATAGGATTATTTCCCGGTGAAACCTCTTACCTCTTGCTTAGAGCCAAATAAGGTCAGACCAACATAGCTTTCTCTCGTGCTACAACAAGGATCCTTGATGACCCTCAATTAGCCTCCTCTTGGGCTCACAATACAAGGATCCACAGGCTTCTTAAAAGAATTTCCCTTAGCTTCCTCTTGAGATTTTATACAAGGACCCTTTAGGCTTTCTGAAAGCATAGGACATGACATAGCTCCCTTTAGCCAACTCCTATGAGAACCCAATTCTTAAAACACCTAATCACAATCATTCAAGTATTCTCAATCTTTGTATTGATTTTCTTCCCCTTCGACAAAAAAAAAGAGATATGGAAAGTCTCAACTCTTAGTCATCCCTAGGGGATCCAGCCTCAATCTTAGGCTCTGTAAAAGACAGAAAATAGAGTCATTCACAGTCTCCAAAACTCCAAAAGCTCACCCTTTCATAAATTTTTCCTCTGTGAGCCAGCCTTAATCTTGGGCTTTGTACAAGACAGTAAAAAATCCAAACTCAGTAGAGTGTTTTCCTCTCAGAGTCAGCTTTAGTCTTGAGCCTCATACAAGACAATAATAGCTCTCTTCAAAGCTGCGTCCTAGTTGTGTCAGCCTCAATCTTGGGCTTTGTACAAGACACCAAACACAATCCATAAATACATACAGTTTTCAAATTCATTCATCAGTCAAGTCAGCCTTAATCTTGGGATTTATACAAGAAGTACACTACTCTCCTTAGAAGAGTTAACCTCAATCTTGGGCTTCATACAAGACAAAAATAGTCTCCAGTCAATAAAGTATTCCTTCTAAGTCAGCCTCAATTCCAGGCTTCATACAGAACACCTAAAAATCTTCCAGTCAAAATAATTCTCAATGGAGACATCTCCAAATAGAGTCAGTTTCAATACCCCTTTAAGCCTCAATCTTAGGCCTTGTACAAGACACTAAAAAAATCCAAATCTTCTCTCCAGGTATGAGACATGATTCATCTCTATGGAAAAGACATTTCTTCTATTACACCACAATAAAAAATATAAACATTATCAAAACATTTTACCATTTAGATGATGTAAGAGGCATGCACTGTTGATTTCAATCCAGGCTGTTGTCCTTCCCTAAATGTTTAAAAAATTGTTCTTTCATTCAAGAGACTGTAACTGAAAATACTCGAACATTCGAGTAAGGTTCAACTCTTATGAAAATAATTCACTTTCTGTTACTTTCAAAAATGTTTGTGGTGTAATATTAGATATATCTCTCCGTTAAGATGACAAATTGTCTCTTTCTCTAAAATAGAGATCCATTTTTAGCTTCAATCTTAGGCTTTAAAAAAGTCACAAAAACTCAATCCATTTCCCTATTAGTTCCCTGAACTACAGAAAGCTCTGACTTCCATTTGGGATATGTAGGCATGAGATTCTCAAGGAATCTTTGCGAGCAAACAAAAAACCAAAAAATAGTCAGTTTCCATGTCTTTCCATCAATTCAGTCTCTCTCTCTCTCTCCTATCACAAAGGAAAAACTTTCCCAATAGACAGTAAGCACAAACAACCATTGATAAGAAGAATAAAAAGTACAAAAGGGCTCCCATAGATTACTACGGATACTTAGGGTGCTAATACCTTCCCACTATATAACCGACCTCCAGATCCTTAGAATCTCTCCTAGGTTCTCCCCACACCTAACCAACTTAGGGTTTATTAAGATCTTTTTCCCCTTACTCCTCGTAAGATAGATTAAAAGTTTATGTTACGTGTAACTGTCATACCCCAAAATTTTCCCATCTCATTTCACTTTCAAACTCATACAATGATTCAAGGCTCAAGGGTTAACCTAAGGCACACTCTCCTAATCAAAGACCTCCTGAACTAGGGTTTTGCATTCTCTTAAGAAAATTGATGAATCAAGGTCTCCAATGGATTTTATACGGCTTATTAGGTTTCAAACTATCCCCATGCCAAAATTCAAGCTTCAATTCCAAAGATTGCTCATTCAATTGCTCAGATAGTCAACAGTCGACTAGTTTGATCTAAAAGTCAATTATGGTCAAAGTACAGTCAAAATTCCTGATTGTGGTCAACATCCTTATTTTGCAGTATCATTCATCATTTGATCAAGGGTTGATCATGATTCATCGAGGAAAGTTCAGAAATCAACAAAAGTTCAAGTTTCTAAATTAGGGTTTTTTGACCTAAAAGTCAACTAAACTTTGACCAGCCATAACTTTCACATGGAACATCAGAAATTTCCCAACCAAAGCATATTTTGAATGAAATTGAACTCTCTACAACTTTGTCTCTCTAATGTCAAGGCTAAAAATACTTCATTTAAGAGATATGGTCCAAAAGATTATAGGTCCTTTTTGAAAGTGAACCAAAAGCAATTTTTTGTCAAAACCCATATCATCAAGATAAAATCTTCAAATGTAAAAAATGTTCCAAAGTGGCTTATAGAGGACATCTTGAGGTTTCAAAAAAGTCCTATAACTCTTCCATATCTTAAAAATTGAGGAAGATATGCCTTGTCGAAGTTGGACAATTTTGAAGGCAAAATGTGAAACAAAAGTGGTTCAAATTGAATTTTCTTGCAAATAAGTCCAATCTTTTTTGGTCCAATCTTGATCCACAAGTTATCCAGGACTCCAAATAATATTGCCACGAATTTATATGGTTTTTTTGATTTATTATGAATTTTTATTCATTTAAAAGGTGATAAAAATCAAATAAATCAAGGGAAAATCAAAGATATGATTTAAAGACATGTTCCAATCATATTCAATCAACATTTAAGTCATATTTTGCATTCAAATTCGTGCACATGGTAATTGGAGAAGATTGGATCAATTAAGGCCATAATTAGAAAGTTTCATGAATCAAATTTCACCAAATTGCCAATCTATGATTCAATAAGATTCAAGCTAAAATTGTTAACCTAAATCCATCTCATATATAAGCACAAGCATGCCAAACCTCAAGGGGATGGTTTTTTGCAGCCAAATACATTAGACGAATTCTTGAAATTTCAAACAAAAGTGTGAGGACGAATTCAAGGTTGGAGATTGATTCAAGGTATTTTGAAGATCCAAGCACATTCCCGAAGCCTCCTTGAACGTTTCCCAAGCATCCTCGAGCCTTGAAGCACTCAAAACGTCACGTATACCTCAAAGTTTGTTCATACTTTTTCAAGTTCGATTCCAATAATTCTTGCATGTTTAGCACGATTCAAATGCATATTTGTGTTCATGATGATATTTGCGAGCTTTCTGGATAGTTTGGTTGAGTTTGAACGCAGGTACACAAATCCACCATTGTTGGATTTCAGAGCTTTAAATTAGGGCTTTACGTTTTAGCGAAAATTGGATGAAACCAGGACCATATTCATGTTTAAGGGATCGAGCCTAGTCGATCCATGGTCTTAGATCAAATTTCTTTTGTGTATTGCGTTGTTTTCATGCTGCAGGGGCTATTGCAACGGTTGTTGTCCGTAGGTAAACACCGGGAAGCTAAGGCGACGAATGGTTGGAGAAGACGAAGGCGTGTCACGAAGCAATTGGCCCATTCAAACACGAAAACGCGCGCGTCTATTTTAAGGTGCTCCCAGATCCAATGCGTCTCGCCCATGGGAATTACCACGCACCTCGTATGCCAGCCATCAGATCTCCTTGATACTTGATCCAACACGCGTAAGTATGAGGGCGCACCATGGACTATCAGGGATGAACCGTACTGGATCGCTGCGCCAGGTTCTTTAATTTTTTTTTATTTTATAATTTTTCTTATTTAATTTTCATTATTTTCTTATTTTCTTTTTAACTAAATGATTTATAACTAATTATTTTTAATTTAACCTTTCTTTTTTTCATAAAACTAATAAAACTTTTCTTAATTAATTTTTTTTATAATTAACTTAATTTAGATAATTAATTTAATTAGATAATTAATTAATTTAGTTTAAATAATTAGAGAATTATTTTAAATTAGGTTGAATAATTAGATAATTAATTTAGGATTAACTGATTTAAATTAGGTAAATTAGGTTAAATAATTTAGAGGTAATTTAATCAGGATTTCTCTATTAATTAGGTTTATAACCAATAATTAATTTTAGGATCGTCCAGCCTCGATTTTAAACAAAACCATAGATAACCCAAAAACCCTAAAAACTATAATAGGCAGGTGTTGTCCATTTGCATTCATCTAGGTTTTAACCTTTAGGTTTTAACCTTTAGGTTTTGTTTAACCGGTTTAATTAGTTAGTTAATTATTTTAATCGAATCAATCGATTACGATAATTAGCGACAAAAATCATTTTTAGTCAAGCTAACCAAGGATTTTTTATATACAGGTTAAGGTTCAATTTGTTAATTGTCTTGATCGAATTAATCGATTGCGATGATTAGTAATAAAATTAATACTTTTCATTATTAATTACGTAGGATAATTCACGCACATATTTGTTAATTATGTTGATCAAATCGATTGATCAACGCAAATGACAAAATCAAGGTGTTCGAATTTAATTTACAATTACCCTTAAACAATTCAAATAATCTAATAAAAAAAACAAATTAATTTGCTAACGGTTGTAATCGAATCAATCGGTTATGATAATTGGTAATAAAATCAATACCTGTTAATTTGTTAATTATGTTGATCAAAGCTACTGATCAACGCGATTAACAATACTAAGGTTTAAAATACTAAACAGGTTTGTATGCCACGTAATAATTCATTAACATTTCACAAACTACGAACTACGAAACCGCGATAATTGCATAACTGCAAACTGCAATTTAAAACATACTTCTACATACAAATTACAAAGGTGTACAACCTCTAAAAAACACCAACATACCCCGAACTACGTAGACTCTGATCCTCCCTAAGGAGGTACGTAGGCACTTGGTAACAAGGCGAGTCCCCTTCCCCAAAACTTCAATAAGGTTTAAAGTTTGCCCTATTTAACTTTCTGTCACCTTTCTTTATTAGCAATAAACCTTTACCTTAGACAAAACCTTAGGAAAGGGTTAAGGGTGCCTAACACATTCCCTTGACCTGATTATAATAACTTATCTAGATCTCTCAACTTCGTAGGATTTCCTATTCGCCCTGGCAGAATAGGTGGCGACTCTAAAATCTAAATTTTTAGGGCAGGTTGCTACAGTAACACCCCTTTTCTTACCCTAAATAATTACAAATATTTCACAGAGTATAATATGCATACAATAAAAGGGCATCACATGGTATTTTCATCAGGAATGAAAACCTAGAACAACCATACAAACATGCACCTGATCATTTCATAACACAATTGTACTTCATGCTTTCATAAATAATGCATATCACATGCGGAAGAATTATAACTCAAAACATTTAAATGAATATATCCCATACTATATTCATCTACCAATCTCAAACAACATATTCAATTATGCTAAACCAAATTAAAATCTAGGCAACATAGCCTTTAGCAACATATCCAAATATCATGCCAAATACAAAAAGATAACAATATCCAAATAACCAAAACACGAGTTCAAATAAACCCCCAAGTGTTACATGAACGAATTATTTGACTCTCTACCTAATCAAAAGATAAACCAAACTCCTCGGCTAAATCCTCGGATGAACTTGCTACTCGTCGGAACCTGCACGATGTCACAATGAACATCATCCAAACAGAAGGGTGAGAATTCAAACTATTATAGATAAAAATAATAATGGGAAATGCAAAACACAACAAGAATACATTTCACCAATTCACCACTCTTCTCAAAACATGCACTCATATACCATATATCAAGGTTAACATATTTAGCTCAATCAACAAGGTTCCATTGTTGGAGTAATCATATCCAATTACCAAAACCAACCATTGTAATTCAATAATGAAATACACTCAAGTATACAATATCAATCCACAAACAATCTGCATATATCCATTTCCACCAATAATCATTCCATACAATCATATCACTTAATCGCACACAACACAATTCACACCGACACGTGCGACTTAAGTGTGACTCTATGCGATATGCATGTGGATCCCTCTGTTATCATTTCCGGCAAGCCGATTGTCATTCTCTACAGAATAGATAACCACCTCAAAGCTCCATACTCATTAAGATTTCAAACCTCATTCGGCGTTAGGTTTGGGACAAGCAAATAATCTTCGCGAGATTACCCGACATTGCCACTTTCAAAGACTCATGCTGGTATAAGTGTGCAACAAAACAAGACTCATGCATTTAAGACGATCTCTACCTCTTAAACTACACAATCACATCTTCTCAGACATTGCACAACATTACACAACATAAATTCAAACAAATTCTCAAGCATCAATTAGCACATGGCAATTCAATCACACATATCATAGTTATCATATCATATAATACACCCATGAATATTAGCCATAAATTCATCCATCTATAACACACACTTTCATAATTACATGTTATCTACATATTAACATCATAATTAATTCCATAAGTGTCTACCAATCCTATTATATCACATAGAATATTAAATTAGCTTCCTAACGCTTCAAACGACGCATAAAAAGGAGTTACAGATCAAAAAATATGATATATAGAAGTTTCATTAAATTTTACACAGCAAAGTTCGCTCAGCAGACCTCTAGTGCGTTTCCCCAAACTAAATTCAGAAACGTTCAACTTTTGCAGCCTCGCTTAGCGGACCAAGTTCGCTTAGCGGACTCGCGATTTTCTGAAATTGTTCCCAGACTCCGCTTAGCGGCCTGAGCTCGCTTAGCGGACACGCGAAAATGCAGAAAAATTGCAAAGAACTCAGTTATGCGAAATGGCACTTCCACACCTCAAAATCACTTGCATACAATGAGAAATAGCATTTATAACCAGTATTTAGCATTTATTATCAATGATCTATACTAAAAACATGTTTAATAGCACAAATCTCATGAATCTAGCATAAACCCTAACATTTTCCAATCCATGAAATTGAAAGATTAAGAGGTTATACACAAAGCAACACACAACATTACCCAATCATATAAACCTATATTAATTTGGATTCTAACCCATACCTGTCATACCCTAATTTTTGACCCCCCTGAGATGGCATATCTTCAGGATTTTTCATCAGGTCAAGACAAGTTTCCAGAGCAGTTACTTCTCCATCTGGTATCTAATCGAGGATGCTCAAAGACAAGAAAGCTCAGGCAAAGGATCAATCAATACAAGGATTAGTCCCTAATACAATCATGGGGCTCAAGGACTTCATTTTTCTCATCTATGATTGATTAGACATCCAGTCATCTGAGTACAGGTTTACTCAGGTCACCAAACTAGGGTTTTGAGCCTAATCAAGGACTGAAATCAGGGATCACATTTGGGAAACCCTAAAAAGCCCCAGGAAACCATTCAAAGACATCAATCATCTTCAAATAACTCATATGACAAGATCCACTGGACATTACACCTCAGTTCAAAGTCTACACTCATCATTGTCCTCTGGTCGACAATTAGGGTTTTTGACCTAATTCACCAAGATAGTTGACTTCTAATCAGGGCATGGATCAAAAACTCAAGACATGATTCAAGAATCTCTACTACCTCAATATAATCCATTTACATCATTCATTTGAGGAAAAGATCTTGTTTCTACACAAAAGCCCAAAAATTCACTTTGTCAGGAAAAGTCAACTGTGTGGGATCATCATTGACTTTTAAGATTTTTGGTCAAAAAATGACTTTCAAAGATCAATATCATCAATATATGGATGTCAAAGTCATTTGACCAAAGAAATTCAAAGAAATTCATCAAGGAGCAAAAAGTCGGGAATTAGGGTTTTTGAGGGCATTGTGAGAACTCAAAATTTCACCTACACAACTCAAAAAACTTCCAACATGAAAGTTGTAGATCTTGCAAAATAAAACAACATCTTACAAGGGAACTTTTTTCAAAAGATCAACCATTTATGAAGTTTTGGAAATTTTGAAGTTTAGGTCATAAACACTTAGAAATTTTTCTAAGTGTTTTAACCTAGTTTTCATCCAACTTTGGGCTCATTTTTCACAAATTTCCCAAATGATTCTGAAGAAGACATAAACTAATGATTTGAAGTAGATGTTTAGGGCTTTCCAAATTGTGTTCAACCTTCTCCAAATTCAATTTGAGCTAGGAGTTATGCTTGTTCAAAGTTGGCCTCATGAAGTAAAATTATAGGTCATGTGCAAATTGGAACTTTGCAATTTTGTGCATTTTGCTTCATGAATGGATGCTACACGACCCATAACACATCTGAAACCATGCCATGCATTCATTTTCACCATGCCATAAGAATTGAAGAAGATTCTAAAAACAAGAACATGTGATTATGTAATGATTACATTTGTGAATTTATGGCAAATTGATGAATCACCCAAGGAATCTTCTCACCAACCAATTAGAGCTCATTTCTGGCTCAGAATTGTCCCCTAAGATTAAACAAAATCGAGGGCTAGGGGGATTGATCAAATGGAATCAAAATTCTCATCATTGCATAAGAGATACTTGCAAACTTCCTTCATGGCTAAGAAAGCAAATCAACTTCACTAAGGAAGCTCACTCCTCTGCAGCTATACTGATCCATTTGCCTATAAATACAGATGCATTCCTCATTCAAAAACACACCAAAGCAACCATATTCCTTGCTTTCTCTTTCTCTTCTCATGTTCATTATTTTTCAAAGTTCTTTGGCAAGAAGAATCGATTTCTTCAAACCAGAGCTCATCTTTGGGAAGTGAACATTCTAACATCTCAAGGGGGGTCATTTGAGGTGATCCAAGCACCTGGATCACTTCTGTAAGTGGAGGAACACCATTGTTGCTCTCACTTTGGAGCATTTGCAGTTGGAGGTCCATGGAGTAATTCAGGAGGTTCCAAGCCAAGCCAATCATCCAGGCACACTCCTCAGGTCATAGTGAAGCTAACCAGATGGCTGCAGCTCATCTGTAACTCAAGAATCAACACCCTCCATGTTCACTTGAAGCTGAAATCGAGGGAGGTCCATAGAACAATTCAGAAGGATTCAGGTTGCAATAAGCATTCAGTTAGCATCATTGAGTCTCAGGGAAGCTATTGAGATCATTCATTCAAGCCCAGGTGCCCTCCATTATCCTCACGACCTCCATTTTCAGAGGTAAGTTTCTGAACTCCACCTCTTTAATTTAAGCACTCTTTGTGGTAAAGCTCGATTCTATCTTGTTCAGCATCATCAGAGGATTGAAAACCCTCTATCATCATTCATTTATTCATCTTGTGCATCATTTAATTTTAAAATTAGGGTTTATGTGTTCTTCGTGTTCATAATGAAATTCGTTAGTTACACTTAGAATAAATGAATTCTGAGCCCATAATCATGTTCCTTGTCCAAAAACGAGTGAGATTGATGTTTACATCATGCCATTTAGTTGAGAAACCAGAGAGTTAGGAATTTAAAAATCTGAAGCTCGAGGAAGAAGATGAACATGGCGCGCGTAAAATTTGAATTTCCTGGCTTATCTGAAAATATAATATATTGAGTGTATATAGTTAACAAGCTGCGCGCGCAGCTCAGTTGGTTAAGTTTTGAAATGTGATCATGAAGGGCGTGGGTTCGAACCTCTCTAGGGCCAAACCAATTTTTTTAGCATCCATTTTCATTCTTTTTTTTACAAACTTCACACAATCAATAAACTTATCAAATTAAATCATTTTCACTTCATTTTTCACACACTTGCTATTTAATATACCTACTTTGTGAATAATCAAAAAAATCATAAAAAAAATTATTTATTTCATGCATTTTTATTAGGTTTAAAATAGTATGTTTTAGGTGTTTTCTTAAATACTTTAATACATATTTTCACTTTGTTTTAACCTAAATTATTTTGTAAATAAAGTTTATGATAAAACCCTAATTGTTTAGGTCTTAATTAAGTAAAAAATCTTTATTTTTACTTTAATTAAGTTGACTTTTGTCAATTCTCAAAACTGTTTTCAATCTCCGAATAAATCAAATGATTAGGGTTTTCAAACAACAAAACCTTGTATCATTCCAAATCATTTTCAAATTGCTTTTACACCAGTACTGTAAAGTACTGGGCCTCTAATAGAGTGTAAGTCCCAAAAACCTTCTCTTCTTAGCTTGTTTTCAAAACTGTATTTTCAAAATCTTCTTTCTGTTTTCAAAACATTCTTCTGGTATTTGAAGGGCATTATTCCCGGTGAAACTCTTCAGATACCTATGTGACCTTTGTCCATCTTCACTTCTTCTGTTTTCAAAAACCATTAACTGTTTATCATATATATATTCAACTGTTATCAACAAAACAACAAAAATTACTGTTGAGGCTCTGTACATACTTCTTCAATGGCCTCCACTCCATCCAGGTTAGGCTTTACAAGCTTTCAACTTACAGTCTTTATTTAAATTACTGTCAAATATAGAACTGTGCATATATTAGTTTAGAACTACGTTTGAGTATAAACCCTAGGACAGTTAAACTATATATATATTATAGGAAAAGTGGAGACGACTATGGGGGTAATCCAATTTGACCTGACAATTGGAACTATCAACGTTTTGAGGTTGAAGACAATGACATGGATGTCTTCAACCAATCAAAACACACCACCTCTTTTTTAAAAATCTGTTTTAAACGTGATTCAGTGTGTTATCCACTAATGACCATGATGTGCACAGCGCGTCAGGCTAAGCAACCTAAGAATTTTTTTCCTGAAAATTGTTAAAGCATAATTTCAAATAGAAAATTGACAAGCTTTTTTTTGTTTAGGTAAATAACCACAAAAGAGATATCTTATAAGGCATATCTTTATTTTTTTGTTTAGGTAGATCATTTTAACAGAAATAAATCTTTATTTGTAAGTATATTTGCAGCAATGAACATTTACTTACAATTTATACCTAGCCAATCACTTCCTTTAACAGTGTCATACATGTACCACTTCCAATCATCTTCAGTCATATTTCTCAATGTCGCATTTATGCCAACCTATACAAAGATTTTATTCCTATGAGAGAGCTTTTCAACATATTCAGAAAAAGAAAAAAATACCTAATAAATTGGGAATAAATTTCCAACATAACACAATACTTTTAAGCAAAATGCCTTAAATAACAACAGAGCAAAAATTAGGAACAAGTTATATCTAATGAGTTTGTAATGGAATAGAGTATACAAAATTTCCCACATTGCTCAATTATCTCATTCACAATAGGAGAACACATTTCCCTGCATTAAATAAAATTAGTAAGTTGAAAGAGCATTAATATCATACTCATTCTGTTTTATGAAAAACAAGAGTTCATATTCACTTAAATCAATGAGATAAATCTGAAAAAATCAATAAGTTGAAAGAGCTCACATTGCCATGCATTTAATCAATGTGATATTTTCTTTACAGTTTCAGGAACATCATAACAAATATATTCTGCATTCCCATGGTCAGCAGTGACAATATATATATATATATATATATATATATATATATATATATATATATATATATATATATATATATATATATATATATATATATATATATATATAGGGCATATCATATGAGAATGACATATTTATATGAGAATGTGAGAATGAATCTGAACCATTGGATTTTAAAATAAATGGTGGCGATTATAGGTGAATCTTTTTTTTCTCTCTCCTACTTCATTTATTTCAAAATGTAGGAGAGAGAAAAAAAAGATTCATCCATAATCTCCACCATTTATTTTAAAATCCAATGGTTCAGATTCATTCTCACATTCTCATATAAATATCCCATTCTCATAAGATATGCCCTATATATATATATATATATATATATATATATATATATATATATATATATATATATATATATATATATATATATATATATATATATATTCCACCCACTTGCTTAATTGCACCAAGAATCAACTACAATTATATAATTAAAATGACTTGGTCAGATAAATTCTATACAACAAGATCTATAGAGAATGCTATTAAATAACAAGATTTATCATATTTGGAGAATGTTGCTAAATTAGTTTAGTTGCTGCATCATATCAGTCTTGTAAATATACATACACAAATATGAATGAATTTATCCTAAACTTACAATTGTTTGGCATATTGTCAGCTTCTTACATATCTCTAACTCCTTACATATTTTTAACTCAATAAAAGCTATCGAGTAATTCACATAACATAGCATACACCTAGTCATGAGTAAAACCTAGCCTATACATACCGTTATTATGCATATTTCCAGCTCCTTGCATATCTCGAACTCCTTGCATATATAAATAAAAGTTCTAACTAATTCACAAAAGAATATATATCAATAAAAACTACAATAGGTAACAACCTTTTTTAATTATATATAAATCAAGAACTCAAAATGTCCAAGCTTACTTCGGTAACTAAATTCTTGTTTGCTGAAAACATGATGTACCGCTAAGCCTGCACGAAGAGATGCAACATTATTTTTGGTTTCAGCAAGTAAAAAATCAGCAGCAATCAGAAGAACAAATTACAACATGAATCATAAATTAATATAAGCATCAAAAGCACACATTAAGCTTACAATAACAACTCAAGAAAGAACACATTAAGCTTAGATTAATAACCTGAGTTGCATCAGTTCGTCAAAAATGTCTCTTCTCTTAATTGATCTGAAAATATAATAAGAAATAACACATTAAACTTATAATAACCATTCAATCAAGATCATAAAGCTAAGACAAAAGAAGATCATAAAGCTCTTCCACCAAATGGAGATAATGAAAAGCAAAATCACTACTATGAAAATAGAGTTTCAACGTGAACGAATCAAATGACAAGTTACAAAACTTACTTTCTTTTGTGACCGTAAATGCAACCAACCGAGTCAATGTTGAAAGTTGAGCTAGTAATTTCAGTCGGATGTTGAAGGTTGAGGCTTGTGGTTGAATGATTGTCGAGAGAAGACAATGTTGAAAGCTGAGTTCGTGATTTTGAACATTAAACGTTGAGGTTGAACGAGAAAATAGAAAGAAAGCTTGAGATTATTGTGACAATATTCAGATGAGGAACAAACGGTGTGGTTGGTGGTGGCGACAACGACGATGGATGAGTTGTTTATGGTTAGGGTTTGAAGGCATGATGACGGTGGCCAAGAAGATGATGAACGATGGTTTGTTGTGTTGTGTTTAGGTTAGATATTTTTTCGAATTAATGAAAAAATTCTGAGTTAATGGATTGGGTCATATATTTTTACTCTGAGTTGGGCCATAATCATATTAATTATTACTCAATAATAATAATAATAATATAACATCGGTTGGGTTCGGGGTCCGACGGGTCCAATTTATCCATCCGAACCCGATCATATTTACCCTAATATGACCGCCTCATTCACCCACCCAACACGTGACAACCCGACCCGACTTAAATTTACATTTGGATTGGTTGGGTATTGTGGATGGTTTTCTTTTGTCCACCCTCTAGTAGTGAGTGCCTGGATGTCATTTGTGTAAATATAAATGAAAAGGTTTTCTAGTTGTCCAACATATTCTCTGCTCCAAAATAGACTTCAATAGTATACAAAAATGACATGACACGTGAATCCTCATGTCAGTCCTTAAAAGTTGGATGCATGCAATCCGTAGAACCTTACAAGTTGGATGTTACTCTCCAAGAATAACAACTACTATGATTACACTTCATTCTGGATTAGTGATCCGCGTGAAACCTAACAGATATCCGTTATAAAACCATTCTAAATATCAATAATTGTTAATGAAACATATAAAATGAAAACTTTGAAGCGTGAAAAACTTGGTAAAGTTCTCTACGATAGATTGCAAGAGCAGAAAATAAATTGGGTTTAAGATTTGTGTTCTTCAATAATCATTTTTTACGGTGTTCTTCAATAATCATATATTAATTTATTTAACTAACCCTTTTCTTCTTTTTTTTACATCAGAAACAAATAAATGCAAAAATTATGTGAAATATATTGCAGCCAACATTTTATCTTCCTCGACATTTCAATGAAACGAGGATCCAAAATCCGATCTTCACCAACAGTGATGACGGTGAATCAGATTAAAAATTTGTTATATATATTTACAGAAATATTCTATGTAAACAATGTAATATCATGGGTAAACAATTAATTTATTAATATTCTGTACTTTGGAACGAGTTTAAAAAATATCAATTTTACCCCTCGGTTCTATTGATAAATCGAGAGGTATAATGCCCTTGTTATGGAAATATTAAAAGTGAAGAAGCTGGGGTTCGAATCCATGTGCGTAAGCATTTTCCCTTCGGTGTTTTAAAATTTGAGGGATAAAGTGGAAACTTTTCATGACGCCCTTCATTACCTCATTATTGTAGCCAAGGTTAAATACATTTCGCGTCTGAGGTGAAACGTGTTATTTGTAATAGTGTATGAAGCTATTTATACCTTGGACATAGCGGACTAGGCTAGGTAATAGGATTCGTGATATTGGGCCTTTAGCCAGCTCAATACAAAGAGTCTCGGATCTTTAGCCGACACAGAACGGTATTTAATATTTTTCTTCCGTCTACAAAATGGGATCTATTTTTGCAGGAAAGAGAACTAGCGGTAAATTTGTATATAAAACTGAACAAGATTGTGGGATTGGTTATGATTTCTAGAGATTGGGCATGTTCAATTGTGATATGAGATATTTTACGTACAAATCCTTCTTACGGTTTCACTAACAATTTTATAAAATAGTCGTGATTTAAGAGGGAACGTTAATCATTAGCTTAGTTTAAACATTTTTATACTTATAGCACAAAACAATTTAGTGCAATAGTAATGGATAGTATACAACTTTGATCACCACAATTTTGTTTTTGTTGGCCCAATTTTATATTTCAATCAAAAATATACCAACAACTTTAATGGTACTAAAAATGTATTCCTTAAATTGGATAGTGATGTTGAACCTAAATGGCAACTTTAAATAGAGTTACCGTGTTTGTGGTAATACCCTCATAATTTAGTTTCTATGTTTTACTAGGGGGAGATTGGATTTATGGTGTGGTGAAAACACCATGGAAATTTCACTAAAAGATTGGTTTTGGGTTGATATTAATAAAGTCAAAATTGTAGAGTTATTTGTCATTTATAAAAATGTACACTTGTTATTTTATCTATTCAATATTTTTAAACCTATTTTCCAAAATAACATTTTTTTTATATACAATGTTAAATGAAACTGATCATGGAGTTTTTTTATTAGTGTAGCTACTTGAATTGGATGTTGTACTATAACAATTACTTTTAATGGATTTTGTATATATTTAAGAATATATATTTCACTCAAATAAAAAAATTGAATTAAATTCTCACACAAATAAAATACATTTTTTGTATGAATATATTAAATAGTGTTATGAAAATAATATTAGATTCATGTAAGAAGCTAAAAATTTGTATTGAAAATCCGTTGAAAGAAGATATTTTTCGAGTTTGCTATATATTTTATATTTAATTCAAATATAAAAATTGTTTTTATATTTAATTCAAATATAAAAATTGTTTGAATTCTATATTACTTTACCAAAATAAACAAATATGCACATCAATTTTTAATGTAAATTTATTTATTAAAGTAAATTTATTTGTTAATGTACCATCAATATTATACACATTTACAAATATGATATATGCACTTTGCAATTTTAGAAAACCAACAAATAGTAGCAGAACAATCTTTATCAGTACTGCAAAGATCCAATCCTATAATGTTAAAAAATAAATATTAATAATAAAGAATGAAACATTGTGTATACGATAATGAAGAGAACTGAAGAATAAAAATTGATCAAGTGGACTTACCATTATAACAAGAAATTTTGATGAATGAGAAAAGAAAAAATATCATAGCATAAACAAACTTTATATCTTTAGACATAGTTTTTCTTGTTGATAAGCAAAAATACCAATTTGTTTGATCTCTTTATAATTTGAAAACTTACATTTTTCAAATTTAAATTATGTTGAAATATTTCTTAGATGATTCAATGTGTTAATTATCTTCAATAAAATAGAGTTTAGCAATTATGAGGTTGCAAGAAACCATTAAAAAAATAAAAATGAAAAATAAATGCCTTTTAGTTGTATTGATGAGTTGAATTTGTCTTTAAAATTCACTTAATTCACTTAAAATATTAATGGTCATTAGATTTTTATTTTTTTCTTCTAATATTTCATTATTTTATTTCCCTTTTGTTCTTTCGTTATAAATAGGGGGAATTTTTTAAAAAAAGGAATAATGGTTAGGAATAGATGATAACTCAACTTATCTACTATATTTAACTTATCATCCATTTCCGTAGTAGGTTCTGTAGTAATTATGAAATATTGTTTGGCCATGTTTAGAAAATGAAAGAATAAGTAGACACAATTTCATTCAACTTGTGTGGTTCTAATGTTTATGTCAATGTTCTAAAATCTCATGTCACATTATACAGCTTCTAAATTAACAACTATAGCATGTCATGCGTTGTAGTATAACTTCAAAATATTAAATTCACAAGTCTCTCATCAAAAAGCCAAGAGAGAGAATCAATGCGTTTCCTATCGGTGGTAAAAATGACAAAAATGCATAGTCCCGACCTTTGTTTCTACACAACATTGCATAGGAAAAAAAAAGACAATTTTTTTTATCCACCCTCTACCTTCTTAGGAACCACTGCGAAATTTCAAAAACACCCTTATATTTTGAAAGTGCATCTCCAAAGTCATCAAAAAGGGAGATTTCGGAGATGCATCTAAGATATTATTTTTTTAATTTAAAAATATGGTGTTTTTGGAGATGCATTTCTGAAAAGGTGATTTCGGAGATGCATCTGTGAAAACACCTGCGTTTTGCAGTTTAAACAAAACAGGCTCCCCTTTTTCATTTTATCCTAAAACAAAAAATTTTCAATACAACAACCATTTCCTCCTACTACTACACAAAGGGGGACCTCTAAACTTATCTACAACATTCAAAAGCTACTTCAAAGGCTACATTCACTACAACACGGAAGGGCTTTAAAAGCGCTTTTTATGGGCTTTAAAAGCGCTTAAAAGCGTTGTGAAAGGAAGCGCTGGCAAAGGTAACAAAAGCGCTTCAAAAAGCGCTCTGGTAGGCCCCCCCTATAAGAGCGCTTTTCTGGAAAAAGCGCTCTGGTAGGCCCCCTATAAGAGCGCTTTCTTGGAAAAAGCGCTCTGGTAGGCCACCCTTTAAGAGCGCTTTTTCCAGAAAAGCGCTCTGATAGCCCCCCCTGTGAGAGTAAAAAATAAAAAAAAAACGCAACATACGAAAGCGCTTTTGGAAAAGCGCTCTTATAGGGTGGGCTTTAAGAGCGCTTTTTCTGGAAAAAGCGCTCTGATAGCCCCCCCCTATAAGAGCGCTTTTCCAAAAGCGCTTTCGTATGTTGCGTTTTTTTTATTTTTTATGCTTTTTTATTAATCTTTGGCAGCGCTTTTACTAAGAAGCGCTTTAGTAGGTGGACCTTTAAGAGCGCTTTTTAAAAGCGCTGTCGTTTCTAAATGAGGTATTTTAATGTGCAGCCTGTAATTTAATCCTCCCAGTCGACCTGTAATATTTTCGACATGTAATATGTTTTCAACCTGTAATATTTTCGACCTGTAATTTATTTTCGACGATATTATTTCAGCCATCAGTAAGACAATATATATACTAATATAATACCATTATAATATCCAAAATTATATATATACATCATTACAACATCAATAATATTATAGTTCAAATCGACACAAATCCTACATGAAAAAGCGCTTAATGTATTGCCGTGGACATGAATCTATCGACTAAGCGCTGTCTAACTGATTCCGGTTCCGAAGCAATTGCCATTCCGCTGCAATGGGCGGAAGACACGAAACGGAATCTGTTAGACAATGGATTCCCGCGCAACACTCTGTCATACAACAACCTTAAATAAAAACATAATAAACATTAGATTATTTTCATTGAAATGTGTAAATAAATTATATTGTGGGACTAATTAAATAATATATCGGATGAGTGAATATTACCGGATGTATGAGTGCATGTTAGTGACGCCAAGTTGATCATGCCTAAAAATCTCCTCCAAGTCATCAATTGTAATAAGTGACTTGAATTCAATACCGAAGACACTTTCATCCATATCGATTTCACGTAAAGCACCATCCTTCATATCGGACATATCAACCATTGTTGCGAGCGTCGACCGGTATCGAGGCACAAAAGCACCGCCTTTTTATCCCGCTGGCTTCGGAGGACCAGTGGGTGGTACGGTACGAACTTGCTGTGTCACTTGTTGTGACTCCCGAGCGGATGCCTAAAAATCATATAAGTTAGGTAAAATATAAAATCATGCAGATTTAGATTCAGATTAATTATTAACACTTTAAATGTACCTCTTTTAGTGATGCAACGGACTCCTCCTCCTGTAAAATCCCTTTACCCTTAATTGTGGGTTTTATAGGAGCAGTCTAAAATTAAAATGTAAAAAATAATTAATAAACGGTTTAGAATTGACATTCGAAAACTAAATGATTCATAATCGTTTTCAATATACCTCATCACTAATGGTAATGAGCTCCGAGGGCCATGCAACAAATGATCCTATTGCATCTCGCAGCAATGTCGTCTCTGAGACCATGTCAGGTACCGGTAGCATCGCATCATGATCTACTATAACATCCACCGATACTTTCAGGTGTCCATCCGGGAGCGGTCTATGGTGAAGTAAATCTCCCAAAGTGTTGTGCACTTTTCCCTTGCCAACTAGTCGATAATTCGGTTCCGATAAGTATAGTTGGCAAGATGAAATGCCCTAAACCAATAGTAAATATAAAGTCATTATCATTAATAAAATAGAACAATTTAAAAGGAAAAAAAATTATAATTACCTCGGGAAATTTCCTTTGATAGTTGATACTAGCCTTATCACTAGTTTCTTTCACCGATGAAGTGTTGCACTTTTCTCTCATATACATCTCTTTATCTCTTTGCAATTCAGAGACTTGTGCTTGCAATTCCTGCAACTTTTGCAACACTTCTTCATTGGTAGGATTTCTTCTCCTAGGACTCTTGTAAAAAGAGGTTGGAGTCACACCATGACCCTTACCCCTCACCCGACCGGGATACTCAGGAGCATCTAGTGCTCTACTAAGTACGCTCCCCTCACCGGTGGATGCCGATTGCGACAAGGTCTCCTGTAATTCATTTACATTAAAAAATCATTTATATATTAAAAAACATTTGATTTAATTAAAGACACAATATTATACTTACACATTCAGTAAAAACTCTCTGAACTTCGGGATCGACAACTTGATTCTTGCCCACACGAGCTTCCCTCCACAACACATGTACAGGAAGTGAGGTTTCCTCACTTTTAGTCTCCTCTAACTATGCATTGACACAAATGATAAAATCGTCAAATAAAACACATTTAGACAATTAATTAAAACGCATTTCTATTTACTTACAATTTTATCCTCCAAGCGTGCATATCCCAAACGCCCTTTTTTGTATGGATATGCGGGTTTTGATGCTCTCGCGCTATTTGTGACACTCCTTTTCCGAAAATCTTCATCTCTTTGCTTTACAAGCTCAGCCCAATCTTTTTAACCAATGAAGATCTCATACTTTTTTGGCCGTCCCGGTGCCTCTTCAAGAAAGTTTCCATCTTTATCCTTAAGATATGTGTTTGTCAAAAAAGCTTTCCACCCTCTATATCTTTTGCCGGCCAAACTAAGTATGTAGCGTCTACGCTCATCTGGTATCTCAAAAGTCCTCTGCAAAAAAACATACGCATAGTGTGTTAGTATAAGTAATTTAAACAATTTATCGTCAAGATAATAACAACAATTACCCATATATGATATATACCTGAAGCTCGTCCCATATCGCTTTTTTTTTTCGCATCCAACTCTTCGCTTTTCAGATTCCATTTAGCTACGGAGACCGGAATATGCATACGAACAAGTGTACCAATGTAGCTTGTCAACTTTGTAGAATTAGGACCAATTGGTTGGTTTTCAGAATTCCATTCCAAACGGTATACTAATCCTTGGTCTCTATGTCGAACGATTCCCTTCATAATGGTGATGCCTCGTGCAACTTCTTTTGCTTCAGTATCAGGTGGAGCATTTGTATCCGGAGCATCTCTTTCTTGATCATCTCTTTCATGTGAGTTTTCTTGTGAGTTTTCAGGTGGAGCATCTCTATCCGGAGCCATTTAACCTGTATCAAACAAACTAAAGCACATTAGTACACTATTAATAAGCTAACAATCTATACAAGTCAAATGGAAGTCAAACCATGCATTTACAAGTGTATCGGAAACGAAATCGGTACAAATCAAAATAAGCGTCAAAAAAGAAAGTTGTCGGAATTGAACGAAATTTACATGGCTATGGTAAAACGTCCCCACGGACTCAAAAATAAAGTCGGTTTTCCGAAATTCAGACCCTAAGCCCGACTTTTGATTACGGGCAGAAGCAAAACCGATAAAAAAACAGTCCCGAAATGTAAAGATAAGTGCATGAGCAGCTCCGGAATCGTCAAAATAGTATAGTTACATGTAAAGAAGTCGACAAACGGATACATGGTTCAAAAGTTATGTACAAAACGAGAATATGCACCAAAATTGAATAAGTACTATACTATTGATTAAAACAATCGGTACAAATTGAATAAAACAAATTAGTCGGAATATGTATACTATTACCTTTATCACTAACGTCTCTTTCTTTTCTTGGTAGGATTGTGTTCTACGCGTCTCCTAACAACGCGGACGGTTGGATTGATCCAAATACCCTCATTATGATCATTTCTAGTACAAGATTCATTCTCATTTTGATCGTTTCTTGTACAAGATTCAATGCCAACACCAATATCACCTTGATCTTCAATGTTTTCATCAACTATTTTGTTAGATAAAAGCACTATAGACCATTTCGTACTTGTCGGATCATTGACATAGAACACTTGTTTAGCTTGAGAGGCTAGAATGAAAGGCTCATCTTTGTACCCTACCCTATTGAGATCCACTTGCAAAAATCCTGACTTATCCATTCGTATGCCACTATTATTTTCAACCCACTTGCAACCAAATACAGGAATCTGAAACTTCGCGTAATCAAACACCAAAATGCGCTCGATAACCCCAAAATATGACAAATTTGCAAATTTCGGATTTAAGTCATTCGCACTTGATATGTGCATTGCTTCAGCTACCAAGGTAACACCACTATTTTGCATAGTACTTTTATCATCCTGTTCTTTGGTATAAAATGTGTATCCATTAATAGCGTATGCGCTATAAGAAAGCACAATTACAGTTGGACCATAGGCTAAACATCTCAACCTTTCTGTCACTGAAGCAGGATCTGAACGATACTTCGAATAAATATGATCCCTAAACCACGGTATGAAACTTCGATTGTGCTCTCGTACTATCCAGTTCTCATTTCTATTTGGATTTAAATCTCGGAGAACAACCTTGTGCATTTCAACATACGGCTCAACCTCAATCTCATTGTGCAGAACATACAAGTGCGCTTGATCCCGTTCGACCATTGATACTGTCACAACTTTATTTCCAATTAGCCTTTTTCCTTCTTTTTTTTTGACAATATGAGATTTGGGGAGTCCAATTGATTGAACATTTGACAAATATTCAGTACAAAACTCAACCGCTTCTTCAACAACGTATCGTTCGGCAATACAACCCTCCGGTCGACTTCTGTTTTTCACGTACCCTTTTAATATTTTCATATAACGTTCAGCAGGGTACATCCATCTCATATAAGCTGGTCCGCACAATTGTGTCTCTTTCACAAGATGAACGACTAGATGAACCATTATGTCAAAAAACGAGGGAGGAAAATACATTTCAAGATCACATAAAGTAACAACTATCTCTTTTTGCAATGTTGGTAAGATCGCGGGATCGACCACCTTACTGCAAATTGACCTGAAGAAGAAACACAGCTTAGTTATTGCGCTTCTTACTTTTTCTGGCAGAATAGAACGTATACCTATTGGTAAAAAATGTTCCATTATAACATGACAATCATGCGTCTTCAAACTCTTTAACTTGAGGTCTTTCATGGACACAAGTCTTCTAATATCTGAAGAGTAGCCTTCTGGAACTTTAACTTCACTGAGGAACTTACACAATGTTTTCTTCTCCTTTCTAGATAGAGTGTAAACAGCAGGTGGCAGATATGTTCGTCTTCCTTTCGTCACGGGTCCCAATTCAGTTCTCATTCCCATGTTTACCATGTCCTTCCTTATGTTAAGGCCATCCTTAGACTTTCCTTGTATATTGAGTAACGTACCTATGACGCTGTCAAATACATTTTTTTCAATATGCATAACATCCAGGAAATGTCTTACGTACAACGACTTCCAATATGGAAGTTCAAAAAAAATGGACTTCTTCTTCCACCCACCCTTGACAAGTGAATGTGCAAAAGGCTTGCCAAACTGAGTGCTCACATCTTTCACCTTTTCAAAAATTTGATCACCTGACAAAAAAGGCGGGGCTGTACCATGTTCGGCCTTTCCGTTGAATGCTTTTCTCCACCCACGGTAGTGATGATTAGAATTTAAGAATCTACGATGGCCGAGAAAGACATTCTTCTGACAAAGCTCCAATCGTGTCGTATCGGTTTCATCTTCACAAACGGGACACGCCTTTTGACCTTTATTGCTGTACCCGGATAGATTTCCGTATGCTGGAAAATCATTAATTGTTCCAAACAACATCGCCCTCAAGTTGAAACTTTCCTTCCTATACCCATCGTAAATCTCCACACCGTTGTCCCACAAAAACTTTAAATCTTCGATTAACGGTGCCAAGTATACGCCTATGTCATTACCTGGTTGTTTAGGCCCAGAAATTAGCATAGATAACATCATGTACTTACGCTTCATACATAGCCACGGAGGTAGGTTATAGATCATAAGAATCACAGGCCATGTGCTATGCGAGATACTTTGAATACCATGCGGGTTCATTCCATCAGTAGACAATGACAACCGAAGGTTTCTTGCTTCTTTTCCAAATTCAGGATAATCAGTATCAACTTTCATCCATTGTGGTGAGTCTGCCGGATGTCGCAACTTTCCATCAATAATTCTTTCATCTGCATGCCAAGTCAAGTGTCTTGAATCGGTCTCACTATGATACATGCGTCTAAATCTCGGAATTATAGGAAAATACCATAAGACTTTAGCAGGAGACAACTTTTTCTTATATCGAGGGGCACCACATTTAGGACACTCATTCAACGCTGCATACTCGTTTCGAAACAAAACGCAATCGTTTGGACATGCATGTATCTTATCATAGCTCATGCCAATAGAGAACAACATCTTTTTGGCTTCATACGTTCGATTGGGAAGAACATTATCCTCTGGTAGCATATCTTTCATAAGGGCTAATAACTCTGTGAAACTTTTATCCGACCATCCATTGTCCGCCTTTAAGTTGTACAACTTTAACACCGCAGACAATCTTGTGAATTTTGAACAACCATCATACAACGGTTTCTCTGCATCGCTTACCAACCTCTCAAACATTTTGGGACAATCCGCAAGATCTTCTTCAAGCGCTTCTGCAATCTCTTCGACTCGATCGCAATCGTATGTGTCTGTACAATCGTCGTTTGAAGCATACTTCCTATTACAACTCGACTCAGCATTCCCGTTACTTTTCTCACCATGCATTGTCCAACATGTATAACTTCTATCAATTCCAAACCGTAGTAAATGGGATCCCAACTGTTTCCCGTCAACCTTACCCCCATAACAGCAACCCAAGCAAGGACACGGCATTCGAAGCGGGTCTTCGGAGTGCGCAACCGCAAACTCAACGAATTCGCATACCCCTTTCTCGTACTCTTTCGACAATCGGTTTGATTTCATCCATGTCTTATCCATGTCTTAATTACGCTAAACAAATGCTTCTTGGTTTCTCTATCAGGTACTAAGGAATTCTGTCAAGATAATAAATAGCTATCATCATTATGTTTTGATCAGAATACCTAATGAGATCCTATAAAGTGTGAATAATAGAATACCTAATCAGAATACCTAATCAGAATACCCGATTTCTTAAAGAAGACATTACCTTATTTCAAGGTAATATAAGTCCACAAACCAAAAAATGGATTGAGAGACACTAAATTGAAATTAAATAGAACCATAAACAATAAACTACAAGCAGAAAACAACAAACTATAAGCAAGAAAGGGATAGTAACCTGAGTTAGACTTGATGTGGGATATGGGTAGGTTTGAATCGGCGTTGTACAAGTAGAAACTAGAGACTTCAAAGTAACTGTAAAATTAAACACACACACGATGCAGTTAAATACACCACTACTAACAAATATCAAAATAAACCCAATCTAGAACTCAATTATTTAAAATGATATGAAATCAATTATCAATTAGCTAGTAACTACAAACAAGAGAAAGAACAGATGCATACATGTGTACCACGGCTTGTTGAACATACATTGGTTCGTAAATGAGAGGCTAGTTCATTAGTCCTAACAATTAACCTCAACTAACAGTCTAACTTTATAACTAACTTACAACATAACCACTAGTAGGATTAAGTGACTTAGACTTTTAAAAGTAAAACATGAAAATTGTATTATAAAAAGAATAGACAGGTGGATTCTATTGTAAGGTAACTCTATTAAAGTGAACACAGTTTCTCTTAATAATCATTTGGTGTAGACAAGTTAACCCTCAATTGAACTACCCATTACAATTCAAATAACTCAATGATATATCTATAGAGAAAATAAGAAAAAGGTTATGCTATTTTTTACCACCACTTTCCTCCTATTGTTAGGGAATAGGGACCATCTCCCCACTAGACAATAAAGTTACAAAGGTTAGTAGCTTCACACCATTTCCCCAACTATATATTAGACCCACCCATTTCACTCCTCATTCATCTCCATTCCTCTTTTCTCTAACCTCTTCTTTTTCTCTCTCACCTAACAAACTTAATCTTAGGATAAAGATAATTTAAAAAAAAAACAGTGCAAATGTAAGTTCTCTAAATGGAATCCTTACTTTTAGTATTTCCTTATATTTCTCTTCAATTGGATTTACAACAAGAGAAACCTATCATCAACAACAATGAATGTGACAAAAATGACACAAACTCAAGCTGGAGTTGTACAACAGAATCTCACTAAAAGTGAAAATGGTAACAACAAAGTTTATGTTCACCCAACTGTGAAACGTTCTGCTTCAATGCTAAGTGAAAAAAGCTTAGAAATTATGCAGTAAGTAGTTCATATCATAACATAGCCAGTCGAACAAAAACAATTACAAATAAAGCAAAAGAAAACAAGCTGACATACATGAAGATGACGGCGGCGGCGGCGAGATGGTACACGGCGGCGGCGGTGAAGAGACGAAGTGGGGGCGAATGGCTTTTGTAAGCAGATTCGAAGTTGGGGGCGAATGGCTTTTGTTTCTGGGTGAATGGCTTTTGCAGATTTTTTGGGCAAATCTGGGTTTTCAGAAAATGCAAAAAAGATTATTCCTTTGGTTGTTGCTGGTGGGTTGAATTTGTGGAAGAATGGCTTTTCTGGGCAAATCGCGCGCGTCAATGGGAGAAAAAAGATGAATTAGGGATTCTGAAATGCGTAATATAAAATTTTGTTTTTAAAACTTTTAATTTAAAAAGGCTATGACAGCGCTTTTGATAAGCGCCTTGGTAGACATAGCTATATCAGCGCTTTTTGCAGGAAAAGCGCTCTTGTACCCTACCCCCTATAGCAGCGCTTTTGAAAGCACTTTCATAAAGACACCTATAAGAGCGCTTTTGAGAAGCGCTTTCGTACTCCCCCATATAAGAGCGCTTTCTGAAAGCGCTTTCGTACCCCCCCTTATAAGAGCGCTTTTATGAAAGCGCTTTCGTAACCCCCCTCTTCCAGAGCACTTTTTTTGCGTGTTTTTTTAGCGAAACCTATACCAGCGCTTTTTCTAAAAGCGCTTTAGTAGGGGTGCTGCTAAAAGACAAATTTGGCATAGTGATTCAAAGCTTCAAATTAGTAAGTTTCACAACCTTAAACTCTAGGATTGAAAATCATATTAGGGCTGTTAGAAATTAGCATAATGTAGTAGGTTTAAGTTATTATGGGTCAATGGTAGCGGATAGTTGATAAAAGTAGGATTTTGAATGAATTAGGGCAAGAAATGGGTTTCTGCAAAAAATGGAGTTCGCAGGTTGTTTCAGAAGTGCACTTCCGAAAACACCTTTATGACCAGTTTCAAAAATGCACTTCCGAAATGTAGTCAGAATTGTTTTTTATATTTACTTAATTGTGTCGCCTTCTTATCGATTTCAATTTTTTCAGGAAAATGTCAGGAAACCAGACACGACTTAGACAGGGTAGGGAGACCCAGACTGCATCAGCTCGACGCGAGCGGGCGGCACAGCTAGCATCGACATGGGGATGGGGTCGAGTACGAGTATCCGTCCAAACGGATGAGGCGCATGTTGGTTCCTCATTTGGATCGAGGAATCGGCTGGCTCGGGCGTCTTCCTCTCGTGAGGTGTGTTAGACGCTGGCCTTAGGATCTAGAGGAGGGTTGAATAGATCGTTCACAGTTTTACGGAGTTAAACGACTTTTCAGCGGAAGTGATTCTGAATCGACTCGCGTCTATTCCGAACCACTATCGAAACGATTGTATATGTGTTTAAAAAACCAGTCAAAAACTTGAGGTAAGTGATAAGAGTATACGTTGCAGAATCAAAGCGTTGCTCTTATTGAACATCAGATTGCTAGCCTTAGGATCTAGAGGGGGGGGTGAATAGATCGTTCACAGTTTTACGGAGTTAAACGACTTTTCAGCGGAAGTGATTCTGAATCGACTCGCGTCTATTCCGAACCACTATCGAAACGATTGTATATGTGTTTAAAAAACCAGTCAAAAACTTGAGGTAAGTGATAAGAGTATACGTTGCAGAATCAAAGCGTTGCTCTTATTGAAAATCAGATTAACTTCTTGTATGATGGACAATGTTTGCAATGCAGTAAAAGTGATAGAAACAAATATACAAACACTTGGTGATAATGATCAAATTGAAGGTGATTCAATATGTGATGGATTGTGATGTTTATATAAGTTCTTAATTCACAATCTTAACACTCGAATCGTTGATCAATTTGCTATTATAACCAAATATGAACAGAATGTAAATGAAAAAGTAAAAGCGACAAGAACACGATATTTGTTTAGGCAGTTCGTCGATCGTCCTCGCTACGACTACGTCTGCCCCCAATTCCAAACTGAAATTGGGTAATCTTTCATTAA
Organism: Vicia villosa; assembly: GCF_029867415.1. Taxonomy (NCBI): domain Eukaryota; kingdom Viridiplantae; phylum Streptophyta; class Magnoliopsida; order Fabales; family Fabaceae; genus Vicia; species Vicia villosa. The sequence goes on along the minus strand of NC_081183.1, from coordinate 41,516,967 downwards.
TGTTGAAAGTAGTATATACAAAGAAGATAACAAAGCGATAAACCATAAACCAATTATGTCGATCCTTTGAATCTTCTTCCCCCTTAATCTTGAGTCAGATCAAGGTTATCCAAGAGCTTCACTTTGATCCCTTTCTGCAGTGTCCTCAATTCCCTCGAACCCTTGTTCTTCAATCTTCACACTCAGCCGGATCCTCGATGAAGTCTCTTGATAAAAACCCCCAAGAAACACCTATCTTGGAGGAAAAAACCCGCAGATTTTATTCACCAAAAACCCCACAAATCTTCACCCACTAGGAATCTTCAATTCCGTTCCATGGACGTTATCGAACTCGATCACTAACCCTCAACGCAAGAATGATTATGTGTAATTTTGTTGGAGATGACGAAGAACGAAGATGAGAAGCCTTTGTGTATCTTTCAGTCGTTGGTGTTACTTTCAATAATGAACCTTGGACAATATATATGATAGCTTAACAGTTGGAGATGAGAGAAACAGAATTTTTGGCATTCTTGATCAGTTAGGTCGACCTCTTGTGGTGCTTAGGTCGACCTAGCAGAGCTTGCAGAATTTTGCTCCCAGTTAGGTCGACCTGTTTAAGGAGTAGGTCGACCAGAATCCTCTTAAAATGCATTCTGGGGACATTTTCTCAGATTAGGTCGACCTAGTTGTTGTGTAGGTCGACCTAGCAGGCTGGTATGTAAATTTTATCAATTTAGGTCGACCTAGATGATGTGTGAGTCGACCTAGCAGAAGTATATGGATTTTTCTCCATTTTAGGTCGACCTAGGTTTACAGTAGGTCGACCTAACTGCTGGTTTTCTGCATTCTTCTTGTTCTGCTTGTGTTGAGTCGACCTATAAGCATAATAGATCAACCTGTACTACCTGTACTATCATGAGTGATCAATGCTTGCTTTTCTTTGAGTTTTCTGCTTCCGCCTTATTGTTTGAATGCTTATTTGAGTTTTCCATGAATCAAAAACATCTTTGAGTGTAATCTTATATTCACATACTCCCCCTTTTTGATGATGGCAAACCATTAGTCGAAGCTTTGGTAGTAAGTGATAAAGACTCAACAAACTCAGCATCTATCTCTCAACAAAGCTCCCCCGTACACTCAACATCTATCTCTCAACATGGCTCCCCCGTACACTCAGCATCTATCTCCCCCTTTGACAACATCAAAAAGAGAAAACAAAGAGAAAACAGGAGAGTAGAAGAGCAACGAGAGAAACATAGATAGAATGACATGAAAATGATAAAACAGTGAAGTTGACGATAAAATAACATAGATAAACCATAAGATACATAAGATCCAAACATGTTTAGCAGTATATTTTAACATAACAATGATCCGAGATATAAGCAAACTACAAAAGAGTGTGACAACACATAGAAATATAACATAATTATGATGAGATAAGATGCAATGATGTGATGATATGATGAAGAATGCATCCTAGCGCCTGCCCCTTCTTCCTCTTCCTCTTTGAAACGTGTGCGGGCGATCTTCTTCAACCTGTTCCAACAGATCCAGCACAGATAAGTTGAGAGTGTTGAAGCTTTGGCTTATGTTTGCATGACGATTCAGAGCAGTTTCTTCAAACTGATTTTGTCTTAGGACAAAGTTGGATGCAAATGTTTCAAAATCATTCTTGTGGTCTTGAATCAAGCCGTATAGCGATTGATATTGAAGTTGTTGTTCATCATATCGATCTTGTTGTAGCTGTTGCATGGTTTGGAGTTGGAGCTGTTGTGATTGATATTGAAGTTGCTGTTCATTATATCTCTCTTGTTGAAGTTGTTGCATGGTCTGTAACTGGAGCTGTTGTGATTCAAAATGTTGTTGTTGTTGAAGTCGCATATTTTCAAGCATGGAGATAATGTTGGACTGATCTTGTGGAGGTGGAGCCGTGTATCCCCAAGGGATTTCTTCCTCTTGAGAAGGAACATATTGCCAATTTGGATCCGTGTCATGAGCTATATCTTCCATGGTTTGATCCTCATCATTTGCTATTTCTTGATCATTTCCCTCTTCTTCATTTCCTACAGTATGACCAAATTCAGTAGGATCATCATAGTTGTAGATAATTCTTCCGGTTCCCTTTTGTATAAGATAGTAGGTTTTCTTATTCGGATCCCAATGATATCCCATGAGAGTTAAAGTTGTTTGAGAGAAATCCTGGTTCTGTTTCATGTGCACATAAGACAACCCATCCAGTTTCATGCCAAAGTGGTTTACTATGGTTTGAATGATCGAGCCATAGCATAAAGCAGTAGTCTTTTGTTGTATCTCTTGAAACTTGGCAGTCAGAAAGTGTGGCCAGTGCACACGCGTCCTGTTTTGAATCAGGTACATTTACACAATCTCATTCCTTTCAATTCTGGAAAATCCGCCTGCTCGTGGTTGAATGACTCTTGAGATAATCCAGTTAAGGAGCCTGGGATCCCTTTTTAGGTGACCGGCTGTGATGGATTCATTTTGCTTGTCAAGAACAGCAGGATCTTTGAGAATGGATGTCATGTAAGCGACATGATCATAATTGGCCGGAAGGTCACCGTCTTCTATACGAACTTCGTCTCCCAAGAGTGTAAGACCAAAGATACTAATCCATGCTCGTTTGTCAACAATATGAGATCTTGACCCCATCTTAAACCTAAAATTACAGCCTTCCTCTCTTGTGAACCCTGCATAGAAGGCCCTAACAGTGTTCTCACAGTACGGTGTGGCACATTCCAAAAGGGGGTGAACGTTCTGATGCTTAATAAGACTAACAACATCAGGAATATGCATATTCTTAGCAACATGTTGGTTAAAGATATATTGCTTCACTACCTTCCTTTTCATTTGCCATTTTTCAAAATTATCTCTGCAATCAGGGTGAACAAGGGCTACAACACTTACCTGTTGTGAGGATGATCCAGACGCAACTTCCTTTCCCTTTCTTGATTTTGGAGGCATGGTTGTTGAAGATTTGTGAGAGAGAGAGATGATTTTTGACACTCTTTGAACTTTGAGGAATTAGGGTTGGCCGTACACAATGAAGTGAGAATGAATGAAGATGGAAAGAATGAAGAATGGTTATGTATGGGGATGGGTCGGGTCGACCTAACAGACCCAATTTGGGAATTTTTGAACCAGTAGGTCGACCTAAATGAAGGCCTGGTCGACCTAACAGAGGTAGTGAGAAAAATAACCAGTTTAGGTCGACCTAAAGAGTGAGTAGGTCGACGTAACTGGACAATTTTAGTTTCTGCTGAAATTTTTCCTCTGTAGGTCGACTCAGATACAAGGTAGGTCGACCTAAATTGCTTCAAAATGTTTGAAATGACTTAGAGATGTTGCTATATGATGAATTTATGCTTAGTTGCTTGCTTGTATGCCCAAATTATGATATGTTATGAGTGGAGATGATAAACACATATGTAATTGAGATATATAGATAAACATATATGAAGTCACTATAAGCATGTTAATTGATAGCATATTATAGCATTAATAAAATTTTTGGAAGTGAACAATAAACATGTTATCGCTTTCTCAATATGTAGGTGTTTTGTCATCATTGTGTGGAGTCCTCTTGTTAGTGTGCCATACTCCTAGATTTGATGATGAATTGTTTTGATGGAATGTCTCACAGCTTGATTTGCTTGATTTTTGCGAAAAACTCATCTAGTATCGACTACTTGATGTTCTCCCGAATGCGGGACATGGTCCCAAACAATATTCTGCTAAGAATAGGTTTAAAATCTCTTTGCAATGCAACTTGCCAATTGCACATCAAGTAATGCGTCCTTTGTGTTTTTCGGGTTAACTGTATTTGTGATGTATCTTATACATTTGTGATGGCCAGGTCACCTACATTTTCTCTGCCAAGTATGGTTCTTCAATCTGTCTTTACAGATGACATACCAAGAGTGGTATGTCTTCCTTTATGTGTCTTGAGCACCAGCTGTCAAGGAACCACCACCTTTCGGCGATGTCAAGACACTTTTCCTGCAAAATTAATTTAGAGTGGAAGGTCCCCAATCTTCATTGGGTCCTGGATGGTGAGTACAGACATTGTTGCACTTAGGCAACCATTGAAATACTCCTTTAGGAACTAAAATTCTCCTAAATTTGCATTTTTCAATGGTATGTCCCTTTTTGCAACAATAATGACAGGTAATATGATGAGAATATGGAGTTTTGCTAGTTGATACTTTTGGTACAAAAGAGTATTTACTATATAAAGGAGTATACGATCTTTTGAACTTATTTGGATCAACCGCAAAAGTCACTTTTGGTTGTAGAGCCTTGTCTAACTTGGCTTTTAGATCTCTTACTTCTTTTTGCCAAATGTGACATGTCTCACAACCAAACCATGATGTAGGATCTATTTCAACTTTATCCTTTTGAATGTCTAGCATAGATTGTTTTAAAGCTTCCATATCCTTTTCGGTTTTCTCAACTTTTGATTCAAGATATGAAAATATTTTCTTATTTGAGGCCAAAAGTTTGAAAGCTTTAATTGCATCTCTATGTAATCCTTCAAAAGCAAGTTTTAGTTGAGAATGAGATACCTTATCTACGAGTTCAGGTTTAAGATGACTTACAACTTTCTTTTTCTTGTGTTGATGAGCCATGAAACATAGGTTTGCTGATTCTTCTTCATCGCTTGATGAGCTTTCACTAGATGAATCACTTTCCCATGCTATGTAGGCTCTTTTAGATTTGTTATGACCTTTGCTTTGGTTCTTCTCCTTTTCTTTCTTAAGGTATGGACAATCCGGTTTGTAGTGACCGACTTTCCCACAATTGAAGCAAAGACCTTTGATTTTTCCTTTGTTGTCGTCATCTTGTTTGAACTTGTTTGATTGCTTTCTATAGTTGATCAAGCCTTTGTCAGAATGTTTTGCTCCATTTTTCTTTAGATATTTGTTGTATCTTCGCACAAACAGTCCCATTTCCTCATCATCGGAGTCTTCGTCATCACTTGTATCACTATCCTTTGGCTCTTGTCTTGAGGTCTTGGAGCTTGAAGCTTTTAGAGCTATTGACTTCTTCTCTACCTCTTTCTCCATGTTCTTTTCTTTCTTTGCCCTTTTCTCATGCATGTCAAGGCATTTAAGGTGTTGTTCATGTTCCACTAGTTTACCAAAGAGAGTGGTAATATCTAAGGTGTTTAGATCATTTGCTTCCTTTATTGCTGTAACCTTGGGTTGCCATTCCCTGTTCAAGCATCTTAAGATTTTGTTAGTAGCAACTGCATTGGAAACAGGTCTATCAAGAGAGTTTAACCGATTTTTCAGGTGAACGAATCTCTTCTGCATGTTTTCGATGGATTCACCATCTTCCATGTGGAAGAGTTCGAACTCTTGAGTTAACGTATTGATCCTAGCTAGTTTGACATCATCCGTTCCCTCGTGGGCAACTTGCAATGTGTCCCACATAGCTTTAGCTGATATACAATGGGAAACGCGATAGTATTCATCAACTCCTAGAGCTGAGATTAGAATGTTTCTCGCTTTCCAATCGTATGCATATCTCTTTTCATCTTCAGCATCCCAAGTATTTTCTGGTTTTGGAACAACTGCACCAGCTGCATTTGTCATGGTGATCTGAAAGGGACCATTGACAATAGCTGTCCAGATGTTCCTATCAATTGCATTGATGTGGACACACATACAATCCTTCCAATAGCCATAGTTTTCACCGTTGAAAACTGGAGCTCTATTGTGAGCCCCTTTAGGTTCGGAAGCCATCTTTCCAATAAGTGTTTCACGTAGCACGGAATAAACCAGAGCTCTTGATGCCACTTGTTAGACGCTGGCCTTAGGATCTAGAGGGGGGTGAATAGATCGTTCACAGTTTTACGGAGTTAAACGACTTTTCAGCGGAAGTGATTCTGAATCGACTCGCGTCTATTCCGAACCACTATCAAAACGATTGTATATGTGTTTAAAAAACCAGTCAAAAACTTGAGGTAAGTGATAAGAGTATACGTTGCAGAATCAAAGCGTTGCTCTTATTGAAAATCAGATTAACTTCTTGTATGATGGACAATGTTTGCAATGCAGTAAAAGTGATAGAAACAAATATACAAACACTTGGTGATAATGATCAAATTGAAGGTGATTCAATATGTGATGGATTGTGATGTTTATATAAGTTCTTAATTCACAATCTTAACACTCGAATCGTTGATCAATTTGCTATTATAACCAAATATGAACAGAATGTAAATGAAAAAGTAAAAGCGACAAGAACACGATATTTGTTTAGGCAGTTCGTCGATCGTCCTCGCTACGACTACGTCTGCCCCCAATTCCAAACTGAAATTGGGTAATCTTTCATTAATGTTGAAAGTAGTATATACAAAGAAGATAACAAAGCGATAAACCATAAACCAATTATGTCGATCCTTTGAATCTTCTTCCCCCTTAATCTTGAGTCAGATCAAGGTTATCCAAGAAGGTGGTACATGAGGAGGAGGAGCAGGAGGAGAGACATGAGGAGGAGGAGATACCCGATGTTGACCCTCCGCACGGGGAGGATGATGCGGAGGAGGGCTACCCGGGAGGGCCTACAGACACTATTGTGCGGATTTACTACCATGACCACGTCACCTGACGTGTTTGTGAGGGAGAAGTAGTTTTTTCAATTACACTTTATAATTTAACCGTTTTTTATTTAGGTTTTTATTCCACTTTCTCCTAACGATCTAACTAAGTTTATTTTTGTTTTTGTTGTGACAGGAATGGCCGACCATAAAATCCGTGAACCATGCGCGGAAAATGTTAGACGCTGGCTTGAGGATCTAGAGGGGGGGTGAATAGATCTCACAGAGTTTTTCGGAATTATTTCGAACTAAAGCGAAAGCGGTTCTGAATCGACTTGCGTCTATTCCGGACCGTTATTGCAAGGGTCGTATATGTGACAAAACCACAAGATAATTGAGATTAACGATGAAGTGATATGTTATCGAATCAATACGTTTCACAGCTGAAAATTAATTAACTTCTAAATTGACAAACTTTGGTTTGCAATGCAGTAATAATGGAATAAGCAAAAAGACAAACACTTGGTGATAATGTTCAAATTGATGATGATTCAAGATGTGGTGAATTGTGATGTTTATGCAGAACCTTAATTCACAATTTTAACACTTGAATCGTTAATCAATTTTGCAATTATGACCAAATATGAACAGAACGTAAATGAAAAGATAAAAGCGACAAGAACACGATATTTGTTCAGGCAGTTCGTCGATCGTCCTCGCTACGACTACGTCTGCCCCCAATTCCAAATTGAAATTGGGAAATCTTCCATTAATGTTGAAAGCAGTTTATACAAAGAAGAAAGCAAATCAATAAACAATAAACCGAATTTGTCGATCCTTTGAATCTTCTTCCCCCTTAATCTAGAGCCAGATCAAGGTGATCCAAGAGCTTTACTTGATCCCTTTTCTGCAGTGTCTTGAATTGCCTTGAACCCTTGTTCTTCAATCTTCACACTCAGATGGATCCTCGATGAAACCTCTTGATAAAAACCCCCAAGAAACACCTATCTTGGAGGACAAAACCCTCGGATTTTATTCACCAAAAACCCCACAAATCTTCACCCAATAGGAATCTTCAATTCCGTTCCATGGACGTTATCGAACTCGATCACTAACTCTCAACGCAAGAATGATTTATGTGTAATTGTGTTGGAGATGATGAAGAACGAAGATGAGAAGACTTTGTGTATCTTTCAGTCGTTGGTGTTCTTTGCAATAATTGAACCTTGGACAATATATATGAGAGCTTATCAATTGGAGCAGAGAAAACCAGAATTTTGGCATTTTTGATCAATTAGGTCGACCTCTTGTAGTGCTTAGGTCGACCTAGCAGAGGTGCATTAGTTTTGAATGATATTTTCTCCGAGTTAGGTCGACCTGTTAGGGAAGTAGGTCGACCAGAATTCTCTTCAAGAGTGTTTTGGGACATTTCTTCAATTTAGGTCGACCTAGTTGATGTGTGGGTTGACCTAGCAGAAGTGTATGGAATTTTCTCCATTTTAGGTCGACCTGGGTTGACAGTAGGTCGACCTAACTGCTGCTTTTCTGCATTCTTCTTGTTTTGCTTGTGTTGAGTCGACCTATATGCATAGTAGGTCGACCTGCTCTGTCATAAGTGATCAATGCTTGCTTTTCTTTGAGTTCTTCTGCTTGTGCCTTGTTGCTTGTATGCTTGTTGAGTTTGCCATGAATCAAAAACATCTCTGTGAGTGTGATCTTGTATTTACATACTCCCCCTTTTTGATGATGGCAAACCGGTAGTAGAAGCTTTAGCAATAAGTGGTAAAAGCTCCCCCGTAAACTCAGTTGAGCTCCCACGTACACTCGACATCTATCTCCCCCTTTGACAACATCAAAAGAGATACAACGAAACAGAAGAGGAGAGTAACGAGAGAAACATAGATAAAACTTGAGCATTCATAGTAGTATATAAGAGATAGGTAGTAAAAAAAACAGGTATAAAAGTCCATTCCAACATACATAATATGCAAAAAAAAGACTGTGTACGTAAAGCATGTAGCAAATGATCATAATAATAGAGAAATTGAAATTTTGTAGCAGTAGGTCGACCTAATTTGGTGCTGGGTCGACCTAACAGACAAGCCTTTAAAATGACGCAGATTAGGTCGACCTAAAAGAAGGGTAGGTCGACGTAACTGGGCATTTTAGTTTGTAAGCTGAAAAATGACTTGTGTAGGTCGACTCAGAGGCAGAGTAGGTCGACCTAAATTCCCAAAATTTGTGAAAATCCGCTTTATGAGATGTGCTAATGTCTAGTTACTTGCTTGTATGTTTAGAATATGATATGCTATGATTAAAGACGAAACACATACATGAGCAAGAGATATATATGTATGAAGTCACTATAAGCATGTTAATTGATAGCATATTATAGTATCAATGATATTTTTGGAAGTGAACAACAATCATGTTACCGTCTTCTCAATGTGTAGGTGTCACCGTTTATGGAAGCCTTTAGTCAATGTGGAATGATGTCTGGCTTGATGAAGAACTACCTTTACACTAAGAGAAATGTTAGCTTGAGAATAATCAATATATAGATATAAAGTAAAGGAATAACTTTAAGAGAAACAAACGTAATTAGCCCAAATTAGAGATATCTAGTATCCCTAATTCCCTACGAATGTTGAAGTATTGCTCCGTTGCTAGAGGTTTGGTGAATATGTCAGCTAGTTGCTTCTTGCTCTCTACATGTTCAAATATAACGTCTCCTTTATCTACATGATCTCTTAGGAAGTGATGCCTTATTTCAATATGTTTGGTTCGAGAGTGTAGGACAGGATTCTTGCTCAAGTTTATGGCACTTGTGTTGTCGCACATGATAGGTATACGATCAAGCTTAATACCGAAGTCAAGAAGTTGTTGCTTGAGCCATAATATCTGCGCACAACAGCTCCCTGCAGCTACATATTCTGCCTCAGCAGTAGATAATGCAACCGATACTTGTTTCTTGCTATGCCAACTTATCAATGAATTTGAGAATAGATGACATGTTCCACTGGTGCTTTTTCTATCAGATTTGCAGCCAGCAAAATCTGAGTCGGAGAAACCTACCAAGTAGCAGTCATTTCCCTTTGGATACCATAGGCCATAGGTAGTAGTTCCACGTAAATAGCGCAGAATTCTTTTGACAGCCTTTTGGTGAGATTCTTTTGGACAAGATTGATATCTTGCACACATACACACACTAAACATAATATCTGGTCTTGAGGCGGTAAGATACAATAGTGAACCTATCATACCTCGGTACAATTTTACATCAACCTCTTTACCTTTCTCATCTTTGTCTAGGTTAGTATTTGTTGCCATAGGTGTGTTAATCTCCTTCGCTTCACTCATTCCAAATCTTTTGAGCAGCTCTGTACAGTATTTAGTTTGACTCACAAACGTTCGATGACTGTGTTGCTTGATTTGTGGGCCAAGGAAGAAATTTAGCTCACCCATGAGACTCATCTCAAATTCGCTCTGCATAAGCTTAGAAAAATCTTTGACAAGTTTTGCATTAGTCGACCCAAATATAATATCATCTACATACACTTGAACTAAGAGAACATCTTTATCTTTTCTTTTAATAAAGAGAGTAGTGTCAACTTTACCCCTAGAGTACCCTTGGCTAAGAAGAAATTTACTCAATCGTTCGTACCAAGCCCGAGGGGCTTGTTTAAGACCGTATAGAGCACGTTTCAGCTTATAAACATGAGTTGGATACATGTAATTCTCAAAGCCGGGTGGCTGAGCAACATAGACCTCTTCATTTATGTAGCCATTTAGAAAGGCACTTTTAACATCCATTTGGAATAGTTTGAAGTCTTTTGAACAAGCATAGGCAAGTAAGAGGCGAATAGCTTCGAGACGTGCTACAGGAGCGTATGTCTCTTCATAATCAATACCTTCCTCTTGATTGTAACCTTGGGCAACTAATCTAGCTTTGTTTCTAGTAATAACGCCGTTTTCATCAAGTTTGTTACGAAAAACCCATCTAGTGCCGATTACTTGATGATCTCCCGGATGAGGGACTAAGTCCCAAACATCATTCCGTTTAAATTGGTTTAATTCTTCTTGCATGGCCATTAGCCAATTCTCATCAAGTAATGCGTCCTTAGCGTTTTTCGGCTCAACTTGTGAAACAAAAGCAAAATGATGACAGAAATTACTTATCTTTGAGCGTGTTGTAACGCCTTTTGAGATGTCTCCTATTATGTTGTCAATTGGATGGTCTTTCACATTTGTCCAAGCCTTAGGAAGTTCTTCATTATTTGAGATGCTTTCCTTTTCATTTTCATCATGAGACTCATCTTTCTCTTTCTCAGCATCTTTCTTTACAATACTTTCATTCTCGTCTTCCTTATCTTTGACAATGTCTTCAGTGGATGGACCTACACCATTAAACGAAAGACCTTTCTCGACATATTTTGTATAAGATTCATCAAAAGACACGTGTACTGACTCTTCTACTATAAGTAATCTCTTATTATATACCCGATATGCTTTGCTAGATTGTGAGTAACCAAGGAATATGCCCTCATCAGCTTTAGCATCGAATTTACCAAGATTATCCTTACCATTGTTCAAGACAAAACACTTGCAACCGAATACATGGAGATGAGATACATTTGGTTTTCTACCTTTTAGTAATTCATAGGGAGTTTTGTTCAGTATAGGACGTATTATTATCCTATTCAAAACATAACATGCGGTGCTAATCGCGTCAGCCCAGAAATACTTGGGTAGATTACCCTCATTCAGCATTGTTCTTGCCAGCTCCTCTAGAACCCGATTTTTACGTTCAACCACTCCGTTTTGTTGTGGTGTTCTAGGAGCAGAAAAGTTATGCTCAATTCCATGTTTATCACAGTATTTTTCAAAAAGATAGTTTTCAAACGCTCCACCGTGATCACTTCGAATTGCAACTATTTTGTTGTTCATTTTATTTTGACATAATCTTGCAAATTGTGTGAAAGCTGGAAAAGTTTGATCCTTACTAGGTAGAAAGATTGTCCAACAAAATCTAGAGTAATCATCGACAATGACAAAACCATAGGTGTTTCCACCTATGCTTTTAGTCCTTGAAGGGCCAAAGAGATCCATGTGAAGTAGTTCAAGAGGGCGTGATGTTGAAACCACGTTCTTTGATTTAAAAGAGATTTTTGTTTGCTTTCCCTTTTGACAAGCATCACATAGATGATCTTTTGAAAACTTCATTTTAGGTAAGCCGATTACTAAATCTTTTGTGACAACTTTATTAAGTAAGTCAAAATTTATGTGGGCGAGACGTCTATGCCAAAGCCATGAGTCTTCGCCTAGAGCAATTAGACACTTGGTACTAGACTTAGATACCTCATCCAAGTTTAGCATGTAGATGTTGTTTACTCTTAAGCCCTTAAACATAATGTCTCTTTTCTTAGTATGTTCTATTGTGCAGCCAGAATTTGTAAACATTACTTTAAAATCTTTGTCACATAATTGACTTATACTTAAAAGATTATGTTTAAGGCCTTCTACTAGCAGCACATCAGTTATAGTCGTGGTAGAAGGGTTACCTACACTTCCTTTACCAAGTATGGCTCCCCGATTGTTATCTCCATAGGTGACATACCCCTTTTTCTTTGCTTGAAACTCAACAAAAAGAGATAGGTCTCCCGTCATGTGTCTTGAACATCCGCTATCAAGGAACCACAACCTTTCGGCAATGTCAAGACACTTTTCCTGCAAGATTAATTTAGAGAGGGAGGTCCCCAATTTTCATTGGGTCCTTGGTAGTGAGTACACAATTTGTTGTACTTAGGCAACCATTGAAATACTCCTTTAGGAACTAAAATTCTCCTAAATTTGCATTTTTCAATGGTATGACCCTTTTTGCAACAATAATGACAGGTAATATGATGAGAATATGCTGTTTTGCTAGTTGATACTTTTGGTACAAAAGTGTATTTACTATATAAAGGAGTATACGATCTTTTGAACTTATTTGGATCAACCGCAAAGGTTACTTTTGGTTGTAGAGCCTTGTCTAATTTGGCTTTTAGATCTCTTACTTCTTTTTGCCAAATGTGACATGTCTCACAACCAAACCATGATGTAGGTTCTATTTCAACTTTATCCTTTTGAATGTCTAGCATAGATTGTTTTAAAGCTTCCATATCCTTTTCGGTTTTCTCAACTTTTGATTCAAGATATGAAAAGATTTTCTTATTTGAGGCCAAAAGTTTGAAAGCTTTAATTGCATCTCTATGTAATTCTTCAAAAGCAAGTTTTAGTTGAGAATGAGATACCTTATCTACGAGTTCAGGTTTAAGATGACTTACAGCTTTCTTTTTCTTGTGTTGATGAGCCATAAAACATAGGTTTGCTGATTTTTCTTCATCGCTTGATGAGCTTTCACTAGATGAATCACTTTCCCATGCTATGTAGGCTCTCTTAGATTTGTTATGACCTTTGCTTTGGTTCTTCTCTTTTTCCTTCTTAAGGTATGGACAATCCGGTTTGTAGTGACCGACTTTCCCACAATTAAAGCAAGGGCCTTTGATTTTTCCTTTGTTGTTGTCATCTTGTTTGAACTTGTTTGATTGCTTTCTATAGTTGATCAAGCCTTTGTCAGAATGTTTTGCTCCATTTTTCTTTAGATATTTGTTGTATCTTCGCATAAACAGTCCCATTTCCTCATCATCGGAGTCTTCGTCATCACTTGTATCACTATCCTCTAGCTCTTGTCTTGAGGTCTTGGAGCTTGAAGCCTTTAGAGCTATTGACTTCTTCTCTACCTCTTTCTCCATGTTCTTTTCTTTCTTTGCCCTTTTCTCATGCATGTCAAGGCATTTAAGGTGTTGTTCATGTTCCTCTAGTTTACCAAAGAGAGTGGTAATGTCTAAGGTATTTAGATCATTTGCTTCCTTTATTGCTGTAACCTTGGGTTGCCATTCCCTGTTCAAACATCTTAAAATTTTGTTAGTAGCAACTGCATTGGAAACAGGTCTATCAAGAGAATTTAACCGATTTTTCAGGTGAACGAATATCTTCTGCATGTTTTCGATGGATTCACCATCTTCCATGTGGAACAGTTCGAACTCTTGAGTTAACGTATTGATCCTAGCTAGTTTGACATCATCCGTTCCCTCGTGGGCAACTTGCAATGTGTCCCACATAGCTTTAGCGGATCTACAATGAGAAACGCAATAGTATTCATCAACTCCTAGAGCTGAGATTAGAATGTTTCTCGCTTTCCAATCGTATGCATATCTCTTTTCATCTTCAGCATCCCAAGTATTTTCTGGTTTTGGAACAACTGCACCAGCTGCATTTGTCATGGTGATCTGAAAGGGACCATTGACAATAGCTGTCCAGATGTTCCTATCAATTGCATTGATGTGGACACACATACAATCCTTCCAATACCCGTAGTTTTCACCGTTGAAAACTGCAGCTCTATTGTGAGCCCCTTTAGGTCCGGAAGCCATCTTTCCAATAAGTGTTTCACGTAGCACGGAATTAACCAAGCTCTTGATGCCACTTGTTAGACGCTGGCCTGAGGATCTAGAGGGGGGGTGAATAGATCTCACAGAGTTTTTCGGAATTATTTCGAACTAAAGCGAAAGCGGTTCTGAATCGACTTGCGTCTATTGCGGACCGTTATTGCAAGGGTCGTATATGTGACAAAACCACAAGATAATTGAGATTAACGATGAAGTGATATGTTATCAAATCAATACGTTTCACAGCTGAAAATCAATTAACTTCTAAATTGACAAACTTTGGTTTGCAATGCAGTAATAATGGTATAAGCAAAAAGACAATCACTTGGTGATAATGTTCAAATTGATGATGATTCAAGATGTGGTGAATTGTGATGTTTATGCAGAACCTTAATTCACAATTTTAACACTTGAATCGTTAATCAATTTTGCAATTATGACCAAATATGAACAGAACGTAAATGAAAAGATAAAAGCGACAAGAACACGATATTTATTCAGGCAGTTCGTCGATCGTCCTCGCTACGACTACGTCTGCCCCCAATTCCAAATTGAAATTGGGAAATCTTCCATTAATGTTGAAAGCAGTTTATACAAAGAAGAAAGTAAAGCAATAAACAATAAACCGAATTTGTCGATCCTTTGAATCTTCTTCCCCCTTAATCTAGAGCCAGATCAAGGTGATCCAAGAGCTTCACTTGATCCCTTTTCTGCAGTGTCTTGAATTTCCTTGAACCCTTGTTCTTCAATCTTCACACTCAGATGGATCCTCGATGAAACCTCTTGATAAAAACCCCCAAGAAACACCTATCTTGGAGGACAAAACCCTCGGATTTTATTCACCAAAAACCCCACAAATCTTCACCCACTAGGAATCTTCAATTCCGTTCCATGGACGTTATCGAACTCGATCACTAACCCTCAACGCAAGAATGATTATGTGTAATTGTGTTGGAGATGATGAAGAACGAAGATGAGAAGACTTTGTGTATCTCTCAGTCGTTGGTGTTCTTTGCAATAATTGAACCTTGGACAATATATATGAGAGCTTATCAGTTGGAGCAGAGAAAACCAGAATTTTGGCATTTTTGATCAATTAGGTCGACCTCTTGTAGTGCTTAGGTCGACCTAGCAGAGGTGCATTAGTTTTGAATGATATTTTCTCCCAGTTAGGTCGACCTGTTAGGGAAGTAGGTCGACCAGAATTCTCTTCAAGAGCGTTTTGGGACATTTCTTCAATTTAGGTCGACCTAGTTGATGTGTGGGTCGACCTAGCAGAAGTGTAAGGAATTTTCTCCATTTTAGGTCGACCTGGGTTGACAGTAGGTCAACCTAACTGCTGCTTTTCTGCATTCTTCTTGTTTTGCTTGTGTTGTGTCGACCTATATGCATAGTAGGTCGACGTGCTCTGTCATAAGTGATTAATGCTTGCTTTTCTTTGAGTTCTTCTGCTTGTGCCTTGTTGCTTGTATGCTTGTTGAGTTTGCCATGAATCAAAAACATCTTTTTGAGTGTGATCTTGTATTTACAGAAAATATTTTCTCTATTTAAACCACAGGCTCAGTGGTTTAATGACGTGGTAGATGGGAGCGGGCTTTGCGGGTTATGCATGACCGAATATAGTACCATTAGCCACGACATGCAGGACGCTTTTATTGAGCGCTGGCACAAGGAGACGTCTTCTTTCCACCTTCTTGTTGGGGAGTTGACGATCAACTTACAAGACGTGGCCTGTTTGCTCCACCAGCCGATCAGAGGGAGGCTGTTGGGCCATTCCTAGATACAAAATGTTGAGGCCATAAAGTGGATGGTGGGTTATCTGGGCATGGACCCAAAGATGGCTGATTATGAGTGTAGAGCGACGAGTGGGGCGCATATCAGGTTCTCCAGCTTGAAAGAGCTGTATGAGAACCACTTGGTGGTGGCAGCGGAGTTGGAGCAGGAGGGTGACAGGCTTTTTACTGAGTATCACAGTGCTTGCGCTCTGCGGTGCTGGTTCATGTACTTGATAGGCACTACACTCTTTTTGGACAAAAGTGCAACCTACGTCGACAAGACGTATCTCCGATACTTTATCGATCAGACTAGAGTGTGAAGGTTATGAAAACACTTGGAAAGGGGGGGTTCGAATAAGTGGTTTATTTTTAGTTCACAACAACACACAAAACACATATATTTTTATCCTGGTTCGTTTGCAACTCAAACTACTCCAGTCCACCCGCCAAGGTGATTTCGCCTCTCTCAATCGAGGTCTTAATCCACTGTAATCAAAACTGATTACAAGTGTACAACCATATGTCGTGACTAACAATACAATGCACAACCAAGTGTCGTGACTAACTACAATGTACAACCAACTGTCGTGACTAAGAACCTTGCACAAGCCAACTGCTTGTGACTAACAACCTCTAAGACTAAACTAGTCCTAGCCCTCATGAGAAATCTGACCCAACTGGTCTCTCAAAGAACGATTAGAAGTTAACAATAGTGTTTTAAATTGCTTCTAAAAAGATTTAATCACAACTGTGATATTTAACTAAGTTTTTAGTACAAGAGATGTGAACTCAGAATAGTAGACAATAATTTTCTTCAGTGTAAGAGTTCTTCATCTTTATATGAGCAAGTGTTCTTTCCTTTTTGTATGTAAGCTTTATATGTTCGTCGTTTTTCTTTTGTATATCAGCTCACTACTTTTCTTTTCAAAGATTCTTCTATATATAGCTTCAAGAATTTATCAGTTATCTTGATCTTTAGAGAGAGCATTAAATGCTTGCATGTTTGTTTTTTGTTTTTGTTTCTCCAATGAGATGCATGTGTGTTGCTTCTTCAATCAACCTTGGGAATTGTTCCATTTGAGTGCTTCACCCGTCTTTTTAATCATCATGTTTTTAACAGCATCTTATCTTGATTCAGAACTTTGTATTTATTCATAACTTCTGTTATGACTTGTATATATAGCTTCTAATAGACTTTGAATACAATGGTTGGTGCATTCAGAAGTTACTTCATTAGAGCTTCAACGACTTTTCTTTTTGGCATTTGTTCATGTTTTGATGGCACTTGTATTAGAGCATCTTCTGAAATGAGAAACATATAATTAGAGTACCACATTTACTTATACAAAATTTATTTACTTGTTATCATCAAAACACTAAGATATGATTAGAACCAAACTATGTTCTAACACAGTGGACCAGTGGAACTGGGGGGCAGCTATTTTGATATACCTATACCAGAAGCTGAATGAAGCCTCCAACTCGAGGACCAGACAGTTGACTGGATCATGCACACTCCTCACGGTACGTTTCTTTTTAATTATTTCACATTTAATTATGGTTCATATTTTTTTCAACATATTATATTATTGTATCGCATTTGTGTTTCAGGGCTGGATCATGTTATACTCGCACCGCATCCACGGCTTCGCCATTGATCCTGTGTATGATGAAGCCATGCCCAGGGCCGCACGATACGTCCTCCAAAGGGGGAATAATGCAGTGGGCCGATATCGTGTGTACCTCGATCGCATTGTGCACGATGACATCTGTTGGACGCCCTTCACTGATTACCGTAATGTTGTCCCATTTGAACGCATCGCATTATACTCTGGATGGTTGGCATGTAGGACAAACACCATGGTCAGGTATCTGTCGGAGCGGTGCATGAGGCAGCTTGGACGTGTGTAGATGATATCGAGGTCCCTGTTTGAGGCTGCTCCCGACACCTTTACCCGAGTGGGCCTCATTGCTATATTTGAGGATTGGGCGCATCATTTGGTGCCTGAGGAGTATCGGCATATGGTGGCAACCCAGGAGTGGCACTGTGTATCGGCGTATGCTCCCATTTTCTTTACATGGGTATCGTACATCCGTTTATACTTCAACGGGGCAACTCCATTTTCTCTCGTTTATGGTATGGAAGAAGTGCTCCCTGTCGAGGTTGAGATTCCATCGTTGAGGATGTTAATGGAAACCAAGTTATATGAGGTTGAATGGTGTGAGAGAAGGTTTGAACAATTTAATTTGATAGAAGAAAAGAGAGTGACGACTTTGTGTCATGGCCAGTTATATCAGAAAATAATGAAGAAAGCTTTTAATAAGAAGGTTCGACCTCGTGTATTCAGAGAAGGCGACCTCATGCTCAAAAGGATCTTGTCTTTCAACTATGATTCAAGGGGCAAGTGGACTCCTAATTTTGAAGGATACTATGTTATTAAGAAAGCCTTCTCTGGAGGTGCATTAATTCTTGCAACTATGGATGGAGAGGAGCTCCCACGTCCTGTGAATGTTGATGTAGGCAATAAATACTTCACCTAAAAAAATAAAAGAACAACTCGTTAAGTTGAAAACCCAAAAGGGCGATTTAGACAAAAATGAGCGTCTCGGTAGACTAAAAACCTAAAAAGGCGGTCCATGCAAAAGTTAGAGACATAAACATAATAAATCATCCCGGTGGATCGAAAACCTGAAAAGGCGATCCAAGACAAAGTTAGGGATTCATGGCAAGTAGACAAGATTGATCATTGGCAGTTATCTCTTTGTCAGAAAAAGTTCAACACGTTTCGACCGAAACCTCTCCTCAGATATTCAAAGTTGGTCCCTTAATTATACCCCTAGGTTCAGTTTGGTCCTTTAACTTTTTTTCGTGCCAAAATGGTCCTTTAACTTTTTAATAGATGCATATGAGTTCTTTCCGTCTACTCCGTTAGTCAAAGTCTGTTAAATATCTACGTGGCAGTGACAGCTGGATTTGACTAACCCTTGTGACGGAATTAGCGTTGGAAAAGCGGACGCTAAAAATTATTTCTGGAATTTAATTTCTTGTTCATCTTCTTCCCCAAATTTTTAGATTCATAACCCTTCAATAAAACTTAAAATTAAACATGATAAAAAATGATTCAAAACAAAATAAAATGGGCCACTGAAGAGAAAAATCACTTGTATTCATTAACCAATAACATAATAATAATCATAAACCACAATAATCAAAATCTGAAACAGAAAAAAAAATCAGGATCAAAACAAAAAAAAAGGAAAGTGAAGAAGAACTGAAAATTAAACAAAATCAGGAAGAATTAAGTGAATCCGATCAGAGCTATTGTCGTCATAACGCAACCACTCGAATCTGACCAACCATGCAATGCGCGCCTCAATTGATCATCGTCCTATCTCAACTCACGGCCTGGCCACCATGCTCGACCGCATCCAGCTGTTGCAAGTATCTCCAACAAAGATTAACGGATCTGCTACCGCATCTACCTCGCACCACCTTCTATTTTGGTATCATTTTTCTCTCTTTTTTGTTTTGATTCTTGTTTGTAGTTTGTTGGATTGAGATTGAAAAAGAAACAGAAAAATGGAAGAGTAGAGGAAGTAGAGCGTGGGAGGAGAAACAAAAAGTTTATCTTCTGGTATTAATTTTTCTAATTATTTTAAATAATTGATTGTTATTTGTTGTTTTTTTTTTAAAATAATTTCATGTCTCTCTCAGTATTGGTGCTGGTGTTTGTTTAAATTGGAATAGTACAAGTGCTTTTTCTCTTTAGGGGCCCATTTTATTTTGTTTTGAATCATTTTTTTTAGGGTTAAATGGCTTTCACCCCCCTACAATAGTAGCGAGATTCGGTTTACCCCCCTTTTAAAAAAAATTTTTGCATTACCCCCCTATAATATTAAAATTGTAAGTCTTTTGCCCCCTAAGAGGGAAAATTACCCCCTGTAAAATATATTTTTTTGATTTCCCCCCCTGGTTTTTACACGTTTAGGGGGGTGCCCAAATATTATAGGGGGGTAATCCAATTTTTTTTTTAAAAGGGGGGTAAACCGAATTTCGCTACTATTGCAGGGGGGTGAAAGGCATTTAACCCTTTTTTTTATCATGTTTAATTTTAAGTTTTATTGAAGGGTTATGAATCTAAAAATTTGGGGAAGAAGATGAACAAGTAATTAAATTCCAGAAATAATTTTTAGCGTCCTCTTTTCCAACGCTAATTCCGTCACAAAGATTAATCAAATCCAGCTATCACTGCCACGTAGATATTTAACAGACTTTGACTAACGGAGTAGACGGAAAGGACTCATATGCATCTATTAAAAAGTTAAAGGACCAATTTGGCACGAAAAAAAGTTAAAGGACAAAATTGAACCTAGGGGTATAATTAAGGGACCAAAAAGAGTATTTTGCCTATTTTAATGTATCTTTTGTACAAAATTACCATTTTCCAAAACTTTTAATCATCTATGGAGTTTTGCCATTTGCAGACTACCATTCCATTAATGAAAGTTTGAGCCTTTATCCAATTATTTGCAATCTTACTTCCTTTTGTTTCTTAAATGTCATTTATTATTGATAGTAATTTTTGAAACAAAGAGAAAATTAAAATTTCAACAAACCTTTTTAGAAAATTATAAAGATGATTTATTTTGATTCATGAGTATATCAAAAGGAGTAGAAATGGTGACTGTGATAAATGTTAAAACATCAGGGTTTACATCTCTCTGGAAGGTTTGAGTACTATAAGTGTTGGCTTCAATGTTCGCCTCCCGACTTTGCAATGCATTAGGGAAGGAGAAATTTATTTTTGGGCTATCAAGAAGGTTGTTGTGTTGGCAACTCTCTGTTCAAGAATCTCATTGTGATTTGAACTTTTGTCCATGTGGATCTTCTCGCTTGAGACATGCTTGATTGTACTCTTGTGTATTTTAATACGTTTTAAGTTGTTTCTTGTGTTTGTTTTGGCAGCATATGCATCATAACATACATGAAAAACAATCATACATCCATTATTCATGTGTTAATAGAAAATTTGCTTTCACCAAAGTCCTCTTTCCTCTAGAGAACCTCTAGGCAGAGAAGTGTCCGTTTTCTTTAACTCCCCACTAAATTCGTTCCTCGTGGATGATGTGTATTTCAGTACTTCTGTTCAGCTTATTTGTGAATAAAAAATCCGATGAATTATGTAACGCCCAGTTTTTAATCGCTTTATTTATTTAATTGTGTGATTGCTAAATTTTAGTATTATTTGTGTGATTATATGTGAATTAAGTGATTACGTGATTAATTGACTTTTTATGCTAACATTGTTAGTAAATAACTTAAGTTAGTAAGACAATTGGCATTTGGGCCTAAGTTGGTGTTAGAAAGAGTGGGGTGTTAATTAGAGCCCGTTAGTAATAATAAAATAGTAAGAGTTTAACAAAACTAGGGTTTTATGAGAATTAGAGGTTATTTGGGAAATAAGAGAAAGGGAGGAGAGACAGGAGGAAGAGGAGAAACTAGGAGAACCCATTGAAGATTTAGAGGTTCCTTCAATCCAACCAAGGTAAGGGTGGGGTTCTTTCATTCTAAAGGGATGTATGATGATAGTTTATGGTGGGAATTAGGGGTTATATGTATTGAATCATTTTCTTGATAAATGTTGGGTTTTGAGTGAAATCAATTGTGTTTTTGTGAATTGTTGTGTTGAATGATGTTATAATGATTGCCCATGAGTAGTAACATGCTAGGTATCACTAATATGTGCTGGATTTGGTCTGGAATGAGATTTTGGGTGATTTTTTTATTGGAACCCGTAGCGGTTAGTTGAACTAAAATTCTGATTTTCGTTCAGTTCGCCCCGCGAACAGCAAAACTTCTATCATCGCGCCGCGAACATGGATGGTGCCGCGAATTGTAGGCAGATTTGGGGAAAACTCAAATATGCGTAACTTTTGATTTGTAGATCCGTTTTATATGCCGTTTGAACCTATGTGTAGCTGAATTTAATTCCTATATGATGATATATAATTGAATAACCCTTGACATCTTTTTGAAAATTGTATTTCTTCCTTGATGGCTTTATGTGATGTGAAGTAGTATTATTGTGCTTTGATATGACAAGTGACGTGATTGCGAAATGATTCCTTGCTATGAACAATAATGATATTGTGGTTGTCGTTAAATTGCGACATTGAATTGTTGATGTTTAGTTGTTGTGTGATAAATGACGTGAATGTGGATGTTGCATCATTGAGTCTCATCCATTGCATAAATGTGAAGTGGCCTTAATGGCAAATGTGATGATGGCCTGAAAATGGAAAATGCGAAGTGGCCCTAATGGCAAAGGCAAAGTGGGAGTTTTACTCCAAATGGTACCACATGCATGTGCATTATGTCGAGTTACATATTGAGTCATATGTTGGTATTATGCAATGATGAATATGTTGCATTTGTTATATGATGTGAATGATGTTTGAATGCTATGTTGCTTGAATACTATATAGCTTGGATAATTGATAATATATATGATTGTTGCAAAAATGCATATGTTGAGAAGTGGTGAATGTGTATGATTCTTATTTTTCCGCTTTAAGTATTATCATACGTTTCTTTATCATGAATGATATCTCACCCCTTCTGTTTTATGTTATCTCTTCGGTGGTAACTTGCAGGTACTGATGACGATTAGACGTTAGCTTATTATTCACGTCGATGTGTCTTATGCTCTGATACGTAGCACCTGGGGGGTTTCGTCGTTCGTGTCGCTTTATGTTACCTTGTATTTGTTGGATTTTGATATTAACTCGTATGATGACATGATATTTCATGGATGCCATGCTGGCAAGTTCTCATTATGTTGAGATGCTATGATTTATGTGTTCCGCTGCTACATTATGCGATGTTTTGCATAGTTGTTACGTATCCATTATATGAGCTTTGATGAATTATGTTGTGTTTGCTTATTTTAATCAAATGTGACACTCTGAATATGCATGTTTTCGTATCTTTAACTACTCTGATTGTTATATAAATTGCGGGGTAGATTCGGGGTGTTACATTACAGGTATCAGAGCAGGTCGGTCCGGCCGGCCATGTGTCGTGTCGTAGTTGGTTAGTAATCGTGTATTGTTGTTTTGTTCTGATTGATTTTGTGTTGTAGTGACAAGTCGAGATGACGGGAAGGAATGATGTTGCTATTGCTGCTACCTTGGAGGCAATGGCTCAAGCTTTGGAGCATCAGTCGAATGGTGGTGAGAATGCTACATCTCGCAATTTGGCTACCTTCCAGAGGGAGAATCCACCTGTTTTCAAGGGTACCCATGATCCTGATGGCGCATTGACTTGGATAAAGGAGATTGAACGAATCTTTCATGTGATGGATTGCTCTCCAGAGCAGAAGGTTCGGTATGGGACTCATCAGTTAGTGGTTGAAGCTGATGATTGGTGGCTCGAGACTTGTGAGAGGTTGGAGGCTAGTGGCAAAGGAGTCACTTGAGCTGTTTTTCGTAGGGAGTTATTGAGGAAGTATTTTCCTGAAGATGTCCGTGGCAAGAAAGATATTGAATTTCTTGAGTTGAGGCAAGGGAACAAGTCGGTTGTGGAGTATGCTGCTAAGTTTGGCGAGTTGGCTAAGTTTTACAAACACTATGATGGGCCAACTAGTGAATTCTCAAAGTGCATTAAGTTTGAGAATGGATTGCGTTCCTAGATCAAGAAAGCGGTTGGTTACCAAAAGATTCGTATCTTTGCGAATTTGGTTGATTGTTGTCGTATCTTCGAGGAAGATAGTAATGCATACTATAAGATGGTTAATGAGAAGAGGAGCAAGAGTCAGCAAGGTCGTGGCAGGCCTTATGATGCTCCTAGTGGCAAGGGTAAGCAGAGGGCTTATGAGGGCAAGAAGACTAGTGGGGGAGATGCTCCTGCTGGTATTGTATGCTTTAAGTGTGGAAAAGTCAGTCATAAGAGCAATGTGTGTACTGCTGATGCGATGAGGTGTTTCCGTTATGGACAACCTGGTCATGCCGCACCTGAGTGCAAGCGTAAGGATGTGGTGTGTTTCAACTGTGGTGAAGAGGGACACGTTAGTACCAAGTGTCAGAAACCGGAGAAGGAGTAATCTAGTGGAAAGGTGTTTGCCTTGTCGGGAACTCAGACCTCTAGTGAGGATCGACTCATCCGAGGGACTTGTTTCATTAATAGCATTCCTTTAATTACTATTATTGATACCGGTGCTACTCATTGCTTTATAGCTGCTAATTGTGTTGAGAGGTTGACGTTGGCTCTGATTTTGATATTGCCTAATCCAGAGGATTCGTTTGTGGTTTATTATGACGCTTCTATGATGGGGTTAGGTGGTGTGCTCATGCAGAATGATAAGGTTGTTGCTTATGCGTCAAGGCAATTGAGGGTTCACGAGAAGAACTATCCTACACATGATTTGGAGCTTGCTGCTGTTATGTTTGTGTTGAAGATTTAGAGGCATTACCTCTATAGTTCTAGATTTGAAGTATTTGGCGACCATAAGAGTTTGAAGTACCTATTCGATCAGAAGGAATTGAACATGAGGCAGAGAAGGTGGTTAGAGCTATTGAAGGATTATGACTTTGGTTTGAATTATCATCCAGGAAAAGCTAATGTTGTGGCCGATGCTTTGAGTCGAAAGACTTTGCATATGTCGGCTATGATGATTAAGGAATTGGATTTAATCGAGCAATTCAGAGATTTGAGTTTGGTTTGCAAAGTGACCTCGAAGAGTGTTATGTTGGGTATGTTGAAGATTAACAATAATTTTCTGGATAGTATCCGAGAAGCGCAAAAGTTAGATGTGAAGTTGGTAGATTCGATGGTTGAGATTGATCAACCTGAGAATAAGGATTTCAAGTTGGATACGCAAGGTGTGTTGAGATTCGGTGATCGGATTTGTATTCTTGATGACATTGATTTGAAGAGAGCGATTCTGGAAGAAGGTCACAGGAGTAATTTGAGTATTCATCCAGGAGCAACTAAGATGTACCAAGATTTGAAGAAGTTATTTTGGTGGCCTGGAATAAAGCGTGACATAGCTCAATTTGTGTATGCATGTTTGACTTGTCAGAAATCGAAAGTTGAACATCAGAAGCCTACAGGATTGATGCAACCGTTGGAAGTTCCGGAATGGAAATGGGATAGCAATTCTATGGACTTTGTGACATGTTTTTCGAATACGTCTAGGGGACATGATTCGATTTGGGTCATTGTTGATAGGCTTACGAAGTCGGCTCACTTTATTCCTATTAACATCACTTATCCTGTTTCGAGGTTGGCTGAGATCTATACCAGGGTGATTGTTAAGTTACACAACGTTCCTTTGTGTATTGTTTCGGATCGGGATCCGCGGTTTATTTCTGATTTTTGGAAGAGTTTGCAAGGAGCGTTGGGTTCTAAGTTGAGGTTGAGTTCGGCGTAAAATCCTCAGACGGATGGTCAGACGGAGAGAAGTATTCAGTCATTGGAGGACTTGTTGAGAGCTTGTGTACTTGAGCAGGGAGGTTCGTGGTGTAACACCCCATTTCTACCCGGCAGTTATATGCAAGAATCAGAGTTTCAAAATTTCTCAACAAATAAATGAGGTGTCACATATTCGTTTCAAACAAATCACTTCATCGCACTTAGAGGATACATAGCACTTTATTTAACCAACTAAACAAATACTCAGCATATAATACTTTTCAAAACGGAATAACTTCATTTATTAAAACATGGCGGAATCATAGTTCTCAATCTTTGAATCAATAACATCCTATTCAGCTAAGATAAAACAATAAACAACAACAATCATAAATATCATAAATCATCCCCCCGAGTGCTACGTATCAGAGCGACAACCGACTCGATTAACAGCAACTAAATCTTCATACTCGAACACATGCACGTTACCAATATAAAGGCAACGGCGAATAAGAGAAAAATGTGAGATATCAAATCATATAAGTGAGTTCATGATAAATTGTATATTAGGATCCAGGCATATATAGTCATCACATCGCAAGTATTAATGTTGTTATAAACTTCATGCTTTGACTAATTCACAAATCTCACATACTTTACATATAAAACTTATTCCTTTACCTTGCAAGATAATTCACGATACATCACATATAAGTCACACAATTATAATCCCCAAAACATCACCGCATATAAGCCATACATCTACTCACAAAACAACACATATAAGTCACACCAGACATATTCACTTAATCGCATTCACAAATATTGATATCATCATACTATTCATAAAATCATCAATTCACATCTTCTCATACTTCCATCGTTTGACAAGTCACGAAATACAATCACGATATAGTCACAAAACATCACAAACTACAATCACATAAGACACATGGGCCATGACTCATGTATATGCATGTGGTACCAATCGGAGCTTCAGCCCCCGTCACCAATTGCCCGAATCTGAGGCATAAGGCATAAGCCTTCGTCACTAATTTGCCAATCCAGGCCGTCACCAATTTGCCAATCTAGGCCGTCACAGAGTATGCATATGAAATGTGACTCGACAAACAAGACATACACAACATACTCATCACAATCACACATCATCACTAGGCATACGCCCACGTCACTTATAATTACCAATTGTTAGAGATAATTCAACGTCACAATTAATCATTCATCTTCACTTAGTCACAAAATTATCATCACAAATATATCCAACATCACATATTATCAATCATCACAAACATCTTCATGTTTCAACACATCATCGCAATTATACAACTTCTCATATAAACAAGATCATCACAATTATCATCATGTTCGACACGTATCACAAATACACACTTCATCAGGACTATCTCAACTATCGTCATAATCGACTAAACTAACGAAAACTCGTTAGGGTTCATGCCACAAGGCTAATCACATATGATGCACATTAATAAACATATTGGCAATCACAACATTATTCGCAACAAAGGGATTCAAACCGAAATCACAATTTTTCGGTCGGTTCGTAGAGTAATCTCAACATGCTAATTTATCAAGTAAACCAAATCAACTTCCAATTAACATTTAACTAAATTAGATATCATGTTAAGTATCGAAACGACAACGTCATGCTTCTGTATATCACAACAATTTGACTCATTAAGTCAATTCAAATTAGTCTCATAATCCTCTATAAATTAGTCTTCTAATTAACTCACTAATCCACTATCAACTAACCAAAATTATTCACAAAGCATGCTTCAATTATTCACAGATTATCTAATTTTACCGATATACCGAATAGTTAATCTAAGTTCAAGTTTATTTCAATTAAATAGGTTTATTAAAAATTAATTCAACTATTAATTTAATCGACCGATTAATATCACAATTTCGACAAAAGAACACCACCATGTTAATATACTAATTAAACTTAGCTACCACGTAAATTTTCATCAAATTCCGGACAACTAATTATATTGTTTAATTCGGCTATTTCGATCAAACGGGACTGTTTTACATAATAAAATTACCACTATAAATCTCAATTCACTTCAATATCCATTTCCAATATTCTTACACCTACTGTCATGGCATATGTTTCACAAATGCTACTGTTTCATCACTAAGATTCTATTGTTTTTATTATAATTCATTCTAAGACCATGATTCTCTTCCTTCACATTACTTGCATATTTATATATTAAGTAAAAGTGTTAACTAACGGTGTGCAGGTGGAACGAAACAGGGCACGAACATAATTAAGTTACAGTATAATACAATGAAGTGACAATGAAACAAAACAAACATAACACAATACCATTATCATAATCAGTCAAATTTCAAACCGTGACAGTAAGCAACAAATCCAGCACAACACAATGAATAACCTATACCCTAATCCCCAACATACAAAGTTTCATAAGCCCCATTATAGGAAGAGAACCCCACCATTACCTTATCAATAGAAGCAACTTAATGGGTCTCTAATTGCATCTTCAATTGACACCATGGATGAAAAATCTTCAAGCTCCTTCTTCTCTATAGTCTTGCATCTTTCTTCTCTATTCTTGTTCTCTTCATTATGACCACTCTCCTCTTTCCATTTCTCTAAAACCCTAATATAAAATCCAATTTGGGCTTAGCATATAACAACTCTTATTTATTATACTCCACAAACCAATTTAGGCCCAATAAAATAAATAACTCCAATTAAATCAAAATATCACTTTTATTAATATTCCAACAATATAATAAATTCCGACTTGTAAATAATATTATTCTTAATTTTATTCTTCGATCGTCCGACTAAAATCCGACTTTTAACTTAATTAATTCAAATACGTTTCTTAAAATAACACTGACAATCCAAATTCGACCAAAATATCATATTTCCGGTCTAATCTTAATTACTCAGAAAAATCCCAAAACTTCAAATATTATTCCAATAATATTTCTCATACTGAAAATATTAAAACTCTTGATTAAATATCGATCCGCTATCCCGAACTAATACCGACTAAATCGTCTCAAAATACGAAAACTTCACTAAACACTCCGAACGTGTAGATTAAGCGAATAATCGAATTTCCGGGCGTTACAACTCTCCCCCACTTAGAATATTTTCGTCCTCGAAAATCTACTTGACAACACCATCGCAACCAAGTCTCGTATCCAATTCTCAAATATCCAAATCGCGTTTGGTAACACTTTAATCACTACTTCTTCGGCACAACAACGATTCCACAAGAACACAAACACATTACTATTCTTACCATATTCACCATAATCTACGACCCAATGCATCATCCTTGCTCATCGCACTTATTCCAACAGTCTATCAATCCAAACATCAAGATAACTCCACTTCACAGTCTTCTGACATATCGTCCTTCACTTCTTACAAGTTGTATAACAACAGTGCAACGTAATGCTTTCGCTGCACAACTCTGATAATTCTTCTTTAAGTCACTGCCTTATTAAAACTCCGTCAACTGTATGGTTCACAAATTTTTCAATCCAACGCAGAGATTCCTTAATATTCATTTTCACATCGTTGTTTCACTGTTACTTCCAAATCTTTGCCTTGCGACATTCGCTTGTACAATACTCACTACTCCGAATTGTTCATTTCGTCAAACTCTTACTCAACCACTCCTCTTATCAAGTTATACAAACTGGTGAGCGACTACCTTCACGACGTAACATCAATACTCTTTCTCTACTATTAAGATAGCAAGACAGATCTATAACATTCAGTACAATTGTCATCTACCATTAACAATGGATTGAGGGTGATCAGTTCCCCAATTTGTCAATTAGTATTCGACAACCATAGTGGAGTATAAACTGTCGTTACTTCGTAATAGCGTCATCTCCGAATTTTCACTCAAATCCATTAACACGTCATAATCCAATGATTCACCTTGGGTTTTTCACAACTCCCGCAACCTCCTACTCGTTCGATCTTGTCGATAAGACACCGACGTTCAAACAGATTACAAAATCCGCCTCGTAGTCACTTAGCATCACACAATCTTCAAACATCTCTTCATGTCCATAATTACTTCTATACTCATACTTCACAATTCGTCTCGTCTCAACCAAAATCCTACTCGCATCAAAATGGTGATAAAAATTATCTACAATTTTTCTTTTATATCTGCCGCCACCTCGGTTTCTCAAATGCGACTTCAATCGCCCCAAAGTCTGAGTCTCTTGCACTACTGCTTCACTCTTCCTCAAAAGTCATCGGCGCTAAAATCATCCCTAATACCGAACATCTCGAGATCTCGTCTTAATCATCAACAACAAGCTCTACTCAAACTCGCTTCTGACATTGGCAGTAATAACCGTCCTTATAACAAAATTAGTCTCGTCATTGTTTTGACGCTTCCATCGGAGTTCAAATCGGACATCCGAAACTCAAGCTACGTGCATCTTCGAGTTCCAACCTAAAGTTTATCGCAAAATCATTACTCAATCACTTTTCAAACATCGGTATCTCACACAAAGGTTACTCACACCGACAACTTCACAATCCTCAGCCGTGTTGAACATCGTAATTCTCTAACTTCTGCTTTCCAAAATCATTCTTAACTTCACGTCGCCTTCGAATCCAGATAACATCCAAAACTCTCAACAGCGCTTGCACCATCGCTTGTCGACAACATACCAGACTATCTCTTCATCAGAAACCTCTTCGATAAGCAAGGCTTCTCCCCTACTTATCGTCAAATTACTTCCTGTAACAAAACAAATAAGCACCAACAGTGTTCACACACTCGTCGCGTACCAAGGGATAGACAACAATTAGACAACATTGGCCGGACAGACCGACCTGCTCTGATACCACTAATGTAACACCCCATTTCTACCCGGCAGTTATATGCAAGAATCAGAGTTTCAAAATTTCTCAACAATTAAATGAGGTGTCACATATTCATTTCAAACAAATCACTTCATCGCACTTAGCGGATACATAGCACTTTATTTAACCAACTAAACAAATACTCAGCATATAATACTTTTCAAAACGGAATAACTTCATTTATTAAAACATGGCAGAATCATAGTTCTCAATCTTTGAATCAATAACATCCTATTCATCTAAGATAAAACAATAAACAACAACAATCATAAATATCATAAATCATCCCCCCGAGTGCTACGTATCAGAGCGACAACCGACTCGATTAACAACAACTAAATCTTCATACTCGAACACATGCACGTTACCAATATAAAGGCAATGGCGATTAAGAGATAAAGGTGAGATATTAAATCATATAAGTGAGCGCATGATAAATTGTATATTAGGATCCAGGCATATATAGTCATCACATCGCAAGTATTAATGTTGTTATAAACTTCATGCTTTCACTAATTCACAAATCTCACATACTTTACATCTCACAACAAGTCACCACAAATCATATTCACATCAATTACATATAAAAATCATTCCTTTACCTTGCAAGCTAATTCACGATACATCACATATAAGTCACACAATTATAGCCCCCAAAACATCACCGCATATAAGCCATACATCTAGTCACAAAACAACACATATAAGTCACACCAGACATATTCACTTAATCGCATTCACAAATATTGATATCATCATACTATTCATAAAATCATCAATTCACATCTTCACATACTTCCATCGTTTGACAAGTCACGAAATACAATCACGATATAGTCACAAAACATCACAAACTACAATCACATAAGACACATGGGACATGACTCATGTATATGCATGTGGTACCAATCGGAGCATCAGCCCCCGTCACCAATTGCCCGAATCTGAGGCATAAGGCATAAGCCTTTGTCACTAATTTGCCAATCCAGTGATGCGTCCGCAAGTGCACGGATATATCGAAGCAATATAAAAGATTGTCGAACCACAGAGACCAATGTCAACCTACTGTAATCTATTGGTGCTTTGTAAAGCTAAGGCTAATGAACGTTTGATTAAGGGGAACCTAAGAACTAAAACTGAAATAAAACTAAGATTAAGATAAATATAGGAGAAGAGAGACCGGAATGTGATTCCTCGTACTTCAGGAACTCTGTAATTCGTTGGCTTATAAAAATGTTAAAAACATATTTAGTAGAAAATATTAGCTTAAAGACTAAACCTCACACTCTCGTGGTTTTGAATAAAGTCACGCTCTTCAACCGTAGGATATTGCTCTTGCTCGCCCACTTAAATCAAGGAACGCGGTTTGAAAACTAAACAAGTTCTAATTAATCCTAAAGCGCTCTTGCTGTGTTTAGGATTAATGCCTAGTTTTTACTATCTGGTTCAACCCCCATGCTCTCGCAGTGCCGGTTCGAACCTTAATAGATCTCTCACTCTCGTGACGAAATCGTGGTAGGTAACCTTTCACTCTCGTGACAAGGTTACCTAAATTAATATTAAAAACATAAACCAAAATATAAATTAATAATACTAATTTAAACCAACACAATTACCGAGTCCCGTCGGAGACGACGGTCCTCACACACCAGACTCAAAACAATTTAGCCGGACATGGAATTAAGCGTAAACAGATTAAACATGCGGATTGAAATTAAGAGCAACATGGAAATTAAATTAAACAAAACGATAAATAATAATAATAATAATAATAATAATAAAGCGATAAAATGAAACCTGTAAATAATGCAAAAAGGAAAGATGGAATTAATTTCTGAAATAAACTTCGCGTGCATTAGCTGGAATTGAAATTGGATTATACCGGCACTTGACAATTAGGTAACGGAATTGAAAAGAAAGAAAGCATAAAGTAAATCTAACAGAGTGGTAGTTCCTCAATGTGAGAAACTACCACTTTTACATGGTAGAAAAACTGCCTAAAAACTAAAGAAGGAGAAGCTCTGCCGAAAAGAGAAAACGGCGCCCCCTTTTGCTGCTAAATGATCAGTATTTATACTCATGGTATCCAAGCTTAGGTTGAGAAATTGTAGGAGGAGATTTAACTGCATTCGTCTCAGTAGCAGACTTTTTGGAGGAGAAATAGGTGGAGAGAAACCAGGGCTTGACGAACGTTTCTTTCTGGGCGTGAGTGTGTGACTCACGTCACACACTAAATAAAGGAACATGCCGACCGGCAGGAGGGGGAGGTAGCCGACCGGCGTGGCATGGTGTGTGCCCCTCGTCGTGGCATAAATGTGGCTAACGTCACACATATGTTTATATATATATATATATATATATATATATATATATATTTATATATTTATATATTTATATATTTTATATATATATATATATATATATATATATAAGTGGTGGGCTCCATGTTTATATATATATATATATATATATATATATATATATATATATATATATTATATATCATTTTCTTCATTTCTTCCTTTTTGGTGGTTTTAAGATCGATTCTTCTCCATTTTTGAGACTTTCTTCATACATGCCATGTAAATAGTAAAAACCTGAAAACATAGAAAATACCGGCATAATACGAATAAAGAGCAACAAAATTAAATGAAATAAAGATATAATTTATGTAAATCGAATCAAATATACGATACATTTACGTGTTATCAACACCCCCACACTTGAACCATTGCTTGTCCTCAAGCAATCAACCAACACGGTAAAAGAAAATGATTAAGCATGATTTTTGAAACAAAGGCACGACACGACTCTTAGTCATATTCAGCTGCTAGGCTAATGTTAGATTGATAGGTATGAATGTCAACACCAAGGATACCGTAATGACACAATGTTCAAAAACTCCCTCCTTATACAAACCAATTCGAATCATGCCATTATAACTCAAGCTATATCTCTCGTTTTTCTTTCACTCTTTTCATTCAAGCGCAATCACATTAAGCCCGTTATCCGTACACGCACATAGTAGGGAAATCGGTTAGCGACTATGATCCTTTTCTTTTCTTTAGCACGGGGTTCAGGTTTTTAGTGGTGCAACCCCATTTTTCCCAACTGCGGTTATGGGGGATCGGACCGTAGTCCACCCTACCAAGCCCAGTACCAGTGACCTCTAGGCCAACCAACAGCGGGTGCTAATTATTAAATTCTTATAGGCTTAACAACCGTTGGGCTAAATGACCGGGTGAGGGTTACCTAACTTAGAAGGTTGTTTTTCAATTAAATCATTTATTTATTAAAAACAGGATCATTCACTTATATTCATCGACTCCCTACGTAGTTTGTGCTTAAGATGGTGCCGACTGCTAATATAAACTACTTAAGAGCTACTCTGAAAACTTGAGCCTAAGGTCTCGGCATAATGGGTACTCAAATTGATATTACATAATGAGGGGGTTTAGGTTGTCAGGACGGTATCGATGTTGTTGAAACATCTCCAAGTCTTTCTAACAAAGCCTAAAGTGTGACAACCTATATACTTTCAGAGTGTGTGTGCCAAAAGAAAAAAAAATTGTTGGTGGTTAAATTTTTTTTTAAAATTTCGGGGATATTCAATAGCAATTGAAAATCACGTATAAAGACTCGACAACACAACTAGAAGACAATAAATAAAGCAATAAATGAAAGAGGTAAAGTTCCGCCCCCACACTTAAACCAAACATTGTACTCAATGTTTTGATAAAAGGTGGAAAAAGGAAAGACAAAACCTGAATGGATGCTACTGACAGGCTATCACGAACAAATCTGCTCCGCGTCCGGAGGAAATACTTTCTCCTATCATGCTCATCAACGGTGTCACCACCAGCAGCAACATTTGTAGGAATGTGCATGGAGACCTGCTCGATTTTGAGATGATCATCTATAGATTTTTCGCCTAGATATGGTTGAGACATGACAAGCGATCCATACTTTTATTTTCTGCATGTTCAAACAATAAAAGGAAAACATTAAATTGAAAGCTCGTGGGTTGCCGCCCACGCAGCGCTTTGTTTAATGTCGATAGCTCGACGGCTTAAGAGTGCAAGCACTCATGGTGGTTCTCTCGAGAATAACTCCTCGGTTAAAATTTTAGTAATTGTCGTTTTCCATGGCCACTTATCGCGCCATCTCACATATCCCTCACCTTTTCTTTTCTTTCTTCTGTGGGGTGGTTCATTCTTTTGAACTTGTGGCGGTGGTTCTGGATCTATCCTAAGTATCAGCTTTTCAAGTTTGAGCTTAGTGATTTCAGTCTTCACCTCAAATGCTAACCTTCCCCTCTTAACATTAATGACATCCCTAGTTTCATGGTCCTCGAACTTTCTCTTTTTATGCAAGACTTCAAACAAGGATGCATTAGTGTGGGTATCTTCCAATACCTTCACATAGTTTATCGTAGCTTCCATATAACTTTGCAGAAAAGGAATCGGTGGGGTATAGGGAGGAGTAAAAACGATATGTGCTTCCTTCTCTACTTCTTCTACAACTTCCCTTTTAGTTGGTGTTGGTGGATTTTTCTCAATCTCCACTCTTTTCTCACTAGAACTCTCCCCACACCGTCACTCTCCTCAATCTCGTAATTACTTTCCTCATAATCACTCTCCTCTGGAATTTCAATTTGTTTTCACTAATGGTTGTTTCCATATACTCCTCAAGTAAGTGTTCTGGTGGCTTTTGTTCAAATTGGGAGATTTGAGTCTCTAATGCCATGTTGTGAGTCGCGAGGGACTCAACCATAGTGGCCAGT
Organism: Vicia villosa; assembly: GCF_029867415.1. NCBI lineage: Eukaryota > Viridiplantae > Streptophyta > Magnoliopsida > Fabales > Fabaceae > Vicia > Vicia villosa. The sequence goes on along the minus strand of NC_081183.1, from coordinate 41,482,036 downwards.
TTCCTGAGGGTTTCATTGTTTTGAACACTTTGTTTGATAAACTCTTGGTTCTGGACGGCCTGTGTCTCTACAAAGTGCTCCAACATTGATTCTAACCTAGAGTGAGTTAACGCCTCATCGAAATCCTCCATTGATGCTTCGAAGTTGAAATTATGGGATTCTTGTGGTTCTTCAAAATGGGTTAGCATCGCATTTTGTGTTTCCACAAAGCACTCCGTCATCGTAGATTCTAGCCTAGAAAGAGTTTGCGTTTTAATAAAATTCTTCATTAATATTTCAAGGTCGGATGTATGGGATTCAGGTGACTCCTCAAAATATTGGTCGTGGTGATCGTAGAGGAAATTCGGTTGAGGATAAGTTGGTGTCAAATTGAAATCCTCAATGGATGATTCGAGATTGGAATTGTGGGATTCTTCGGACTCCTCGAAATGTTGGGATTGGTGGTTGAAGAGGTTGCTTGGGTGAGAATCAGGTAGTGACGCGTTGAAATTCTCCAATAATATTTTGAGGTCGGATATATGGGGTTCTTGTGATTCCTCGAGATACTGGGAATGGTAATTATATGGGAAATTTGGGTGCGGTTCCTCGAGATATTGGGAATGGGAATCATAAGTGAAATTTGGGTGCGGTTCCTCGAGATATTGGGAATGGGAGTTGTAGAAAAAATTAGGGTGATACATCTACCTAGGATTATAAGATAATTTTTTTATTTTTTTATTTTAATGCCTTAGTCTATACGGTGTAACAACGAAGTTACAAAATTGACTGAATTGGTCCCCGACAACGGCGCCAAAAACTTGATGCGTCCGCAAGTGCACCGATATATCGAAGTAATATAAAAGATTGTCGAACCACAGAGACCAATGTCAACCTACTATAATCTATTGTTGCTTTGTAAAGCTAAGGCTAATGAATGTTTGATTAAGGGGAACCTAAGAACTAAAACTGAAATAAAACTAAGATTAAGATAAATATAGGAGAAGAGAGACCGGAATGTGATTCCGCGTACTTCGGGAACTCTGTAATTCGTTGGCTTATAAAAATGTTAAAAACATATTTAGTAGAAAATATTAGCTTAAAGACTAAACCTCACACTCTCGTGGTTTTGAATAAAGTCACGCTCTTCAACCGTAGGATATTGCTCTCGCTCGCCCACTTAAATCAAGGAACGCGGTTTGAAAACTAAACAAGTTCTAATTAATCCTAAAGCGCTCTCGCTGTGTTTAGGATTAATGCCTAGTTTTTACTATCTGGTTCGACCCCCACGCTCTCGCAGTGGCGGTTCGAACCTTAATAGATCTCTCACTCTCGTGACGAAATCGTGGTAGGTAACCTTTCACTCTCGTGACAAGGTTACCTAAATTAATATTAAAAACATAAACCAAAATATAAATTAATAATAATAATTTAAACCAACATAATTACCGAAAAGAGAAAAACGGCCACTTTTACATGGTAGAAAAACTGCCTAAAAACTAAAGAAGGAGAAGCTCTGCCGAAAAGAGAAAAACGACGTCCCCTTTTGCTGCTAAATGATCAGTATTTATACTCATGGTATCCAAGCTTAGGTTGAGAAATTGTAGGAGGAGATTTAGCTGCTTCCGTCTCAGTAGCAGACTTTTCGGAGGAGAAATAGGTGGAGAGAAACTAGGGCTTGACGAACGTTTCTTTCTGGGCGTGAGTGTGTGACTCACGTCACACACTAAATAAAGGAACATGCCGACCGGCAGGAGGGGGAGGGCGCCGACTGGCGTGGCATGGTGTGTGCCCCTCGTCGTGGCATAAATGTGGCTAACGTCACACATATGTTTATATATATATTTATATATAAACATGGAGCCCACCACTTATATATATAATATATAAATATATATATATATATATATATATATATATATATTATATATCATTTTCTTCATTTCTTTCTTTTTGGGGGTTTTAAGCTCGATTCTTTTCTCTTTTCGAGACTTTCTTCATACATGCCATGTAAATAGTAAAAACCTAAAAACATAGAAAATACCGGCATAATACGAATAAAGAGCAACAAAATTAAATGAAAATAAAGATATAATTTATGTAAATCGAATCAAATATACGATACATTTACGTGTTATCATCCAGGCCGTCACCAATTTGCCAATCCAGGCCGTCACAGAGTATGCATATGAAATGTGACTCGACAAACAAGACATACACAACATACTCATCACAATCACACATCATCACTAGGCATATGCCCACATCACTTATAATTATCAATTGTTAGAGGTAATTCAACGTCACAATTAATCATTCATATTCACTTAGTCACAAAATTATCATCACAAATATATACAATATCACATATTATCAATCATCACAAACATCTTCATGTTTCAACACATCATCGCAATTATACAACTTCTCATATAAACAAGATTATCACAATTATCATCATGTTCGGCACGTCATCACAAATACACACTTCATCAGGACTATCTCAACTATCGTCATAATCGACTAAAATAACGACAACTCGCTAGGGTTCAAGCCACAAGGCTAATCACATATGATGCACATTAATAAACATATTGGCAATCACAACATTATTCGCAACAAAGGCATTCAAACCGAAATCACAATTTTTTGGTCGGTTCTTAGAGTAATCTCAACATGCTAATTTATCAAGTAAACCAAATCAACTTCCAATTAACATTTAACTAAATTAGATATCATGTTAAGTATCGAAACGACAACGTCACGCTTCTGTTTATCACAACAATTCGACTCATTATGTCAATTCAAATTAGTCTCATAATCCTCTATAAATTAGTCTTCTAATTAACTCACTAATCCACTATCAACTAACAAAAATTATTCACAAAGCATACTTCAATTAATTGTGCAAATTTCGCGTCGCTACAGATTATCTAATTTTCGGTTATATCCTTAATATTCAAGACTTTATGAGTCTTCGAGTTACACTTCCAAGTCACCAAAAACATAACTCAACCGGTTAATTCGGATACAATTCTATTCTTTACCGGTTATTCGATTCGTTCGGTTAAATTCTCAAGATATCGTAATTTACCGATAAACCGAATAGTTAATCTAAGTTCAAGTTTATTTCAATTAAATAGGTTTATTAAAAATTAATTCAACTATCAATTTCGACAAAAGAACACCACCATGTTAATATACTAATTAAACATAGCTACCACGTAAATTTTCATCAAATTCCGGACAACTAATTATATTGCTTAATTCAGCTATTTCGATCAAACGGGACTGTTTTACATTATAAAATTACCACTATAAATCTCATATCACTTCAATATCCATTTCCAATATTCTTACACCTACTGTCATGGCATATGTTTCACAAATGCTATTGTTTCATCACTAAGGTTCTATTGTTTTTATTATAATTCATTCTAAGACCATGATTCTTTTCATTCACATTACTTGCATATTTATATATTAAATAAAAAATGTTAACTAACGGTGTGTAGGTGGAACGAAACAGGGCACAAACAGAATTAAGTTACAGTATAATACAATGAAGTGGCAATGAAACAAAACAAACATAACACAATACCATTATCATAATCAATCAAATTTCAAACCGTGACAGCAAGCAACAAATCCAGCACAACACAATGAATAACCTATACCCTAATCCCCAACATACAAAGTTTCATAAGCCCCATTATAGGAAGAGAACCCTACCCTTACCTTATCAATGGAAGCAACTTAATGGGTCTCTAATTGCATCTTCAATTGACACCATGGATGAAAAATCTTCAAGCTCCTTCTTCTCTATAGTCTTGCCTCTTTCTTCTCTATTCTTGTTCTCTTCATTATGACCACTCTCCTCTTTCCAATTCTCTAATACCCTAATATAAAATCCAATTTGGGCTTAGCATATAACAACTCTTATTTATTATACTCCACAAACCAATTTAGGCCCAATAAGATAAATAACTCCAATTAAATCAAAATATCACTTTTATTAATATTCCAACAATATAATAAATTCCGACTTGTAAATAATATTATTCTTAATATTATTCTTTGATCCTCCGACTAAAATCCGACTTTTAACTTAAAAAATTCAAATATGTTTCTTAAAATAACACTGACAATCCAAATTCGACCAAAATATCATATTTCCGGTCTAATCTTAATTACTCAGAAAAATCCCAAAACTTCAAATATTATTCCGATAATATTTCTAATACTGAAAATATTAAAACTCTTGATTAAATATCGATCCGCTATCCCGAACTAATACCGACTAAATCGTCTCAAAATACAAAAACTTCACTAAACACTCCGAACGTGTAGATTAAGCGAATAATCGAATTTCCGGGCGTTACAACTCTCCCCCACTTAGAATGTTTTCGTCCTCGAAAATCTACTTGACAACACCATCGCAACCAAGTCTCGTATCCAATTCTCAAATATCCAAATCGCGTTTGGTAACACTTTAATCACTACTTCTTCGGCACAACAACGATTCCACAAGAACACAAACACATTACTATTCTTACCATATTCACCATAATCTACGACCCAATGCATCATCCTTGCTCATCGCACTTATTCCAATAGTCTATCAATCCAAACATCAAGATAACTCCGCTTCACAGTCTTCTGACATATCGTCCTTCACTTCTTACAAGTTGTATAACAATAGTGCAACGTAATGCTTCCGCTGCACAACTCTGATAATTCTTCTTTAAGTCACTGCCTTATTAAAACTCCGTCAACTGTATGGTTCACAAATTTTTTAATGCAACGTAGACTTTCCTTAATATTCATTTTCACATCGTTGTTTCACTGTTACTTCCAAATCTTTGCCTTGCGACATTCGCTTGTACAATACTCACTACTCCGAATTGTTCATTTCGTTAAACTCTTACTCAACCACTCTGATCAGTGGTTTTCACACATATATTTACCGTTGTTTTTAAGTATCTTCAAGTTATTTTATTTAGTGTTTTATGTTATTATTCGTCATTTTATGCTTTGGTTGTGTGTTTTAATATTTTTGGGCTCATATGGATAAATCGGAATAAATCAGTGCATAAATCGGGGTTTCGAGGAAGTTCAGAAAGTATAATTAAGGAGGCCTGACACGGGTGGCCGTGTTACTCAACACGGTCCGTGTCAGGGAGAGCGCTGAAACGAAGTTTGGAAAGAAAATAATAACAATGGACCAACACGGGTGCCCGTGTTGCTCAACACGGCCCGTGTTGGGTTTGACGCTGATTTCAGTGATTTTTATTAATTTGTTCAGTGGCTGGCCTGCAAGGGTGTTTTCGGGATTTCCAACAAACTTAAGTGAGTCTGCACTATTCAGGAAGAGTTTTCAAGATGAATTAGGGATCTTTTTGCCACACGAAGAATTGGAGGATTGAGAGAAGAAGCCTATGCAATTGGAGAAGAATAGAGAACTCTCATGAGCGGAAGCCATTGAAGATCAAAGTTCATCATCTCTATTGTAATGTCTTTATTTGATATCTTTGTAATTTCTTTGGATGATATGAAGAGCTAATCCCCCCAATGCTAGGGGGTGTCCCTGATTAACATTTGTGATGATCTTGAATTCTGAATTTCAATAACATATTTCTCTTTCATGTTCAATTTAATGGTATAAGGTTTTTAATGCTTTCCTTGTCGGACCAACTGGGTTGATTTATGACTGACAATTAGGATTGACCTCCATTGTTAGGATTTTTATACCATTATACTATAGTAGATATCACCTAGGACTAGGGATACCCTATAGTAACCGGATTATTCTTGATTATAATAATACTTGATTTGATCACTAATCTCGAAGGACTTTGGGATTAGGATTTGAATGTTCAAAGGTTTGCCCACTAAGGACTTAGGAGCAAATACCCTTAAGAACCGGTAATTGATAAGTTGAATTTTGTTAGTGAAATAAGGGTTCAGAATTGTTACATGTTAATGCACACTCCTACCCTGGCATGTTACTCATATTTGGCCAAATCAACCTTTTTAAGTTTATTTGCAATTTAATTCGTAATTATAAAAACCAAAACCCCCAAGGCTTTTTGTTTAATTGAATTCCTACCAACTCTATAATATCACGCAGTCCTTGAGATATACATTCGGGGAATTTTTCCTTTATCACTACAGAGGCAAAATAGTACACTTACTATTTTACCGATCAAGTTTTTGGCGCCGTTGCCGGGGACTGCCGAAGATTATAGAGTTTTAGATTTATTTCAATTAGAATTTTGTTGCTCTGCGACTAAAATTTTATTTTCTGCAAAAAAAATATTTTATTTTTGTTCCTCATTCTAATAATTGTCTAATCTGTTTATGCGAGGTAAGGCCTCAGCAGAATTTCTTTTTGACGCAGAAATTGAAAGGACTTTGCACGCAAGGCGCAGACAAGTTCGTCAAGCTAAACTGGAATCCGAGGAAGAAGTGATTACAGTTCATTCTGGTTCAGACACTGAAAGTGAAGAAGAGATCATGGGCGAGGTACCACCACCAGAGAGACTTCTCGGAGACTATGGTGCTAGAAACACACCAGGAGGGAGACTAACTATTGTCAACCAACCGGTGAATGTTCTTAATTTTCAATTGCATCCTAGCACCATCACTCAGCTCGAAAGAAAGCCTTTCACCGGAAATGTAAATGAAGATGCAAACAAGCACCTACAGAGGTTTCTGACCATGAGTACAACTTTAAAAATCGAAGGTCATACTGAAGAGGCCAAGAAGCTGAGAATGTTCCCATTCACCTTGGCAGAAGAAGCAGAATAGTGGTTTTATTCCCTTCCAGCGGGCAGCATTACATCATGGGAAGAGATGGAAAAAGCTTTCTTAAATGAGTATTTTCATGCATCTGTATTTATAAGGAAGAGGTATGACATCCTTAACTTCAAACAGAAGGAGGGTGAGCCCTTGGGAGATGCCTACAAAAGATTCAAAAGAATTCTAGTAGCATGTCCCACTCACAATATGGATAAGACTGAACAGATGCAAGTATTTGTCAATGGGCTCAGAATGAAAACAAAACAGTTAATTGATACAGCAGCTGGAGGCTCGACAAATTTCACAACAGCCTCAGGCATCATCAAAATCATTGAAGCAATAGCTGCAAATGAGCATTTGGAATTGTATGACAAGTGTGCTAGCAAACAGGAAGGAATCATTGATCTTAAGCTGGAAACTTCGAAAATTCGGGTTGAAGATGCTATAGCTGCAGAAGTTGAAAAGAAATTGAAGGCTATGAATATAGGTACACAACAGGTGGCTCAAGTTTAACAAGCTCAACTTGTTAACTGTGAAATTTGTAATGGCCCTCACCAAACTGTATACTGTGTTGCTACTCCCAAGCAGATTGAAGAAATCAAATTCCTGAGGCAAAACAATTCGTATTCTAACACCTATAATCCAGGGTGGAAGAATCATCCAAATTTTGCGTGGAAAGATCAACAACAACAAGGCCCCCAGAAAGCAGAGTGGGAAGTTGCAATTGAAAGATTGGCTGGGCAGTGCTCTCAATTCCAAGAAGAAACAAGAAACAACCACAGAAACACCACCGCCTCAATTAAAAATCTGGAAGTTCAAGTGGGTCAAATAGCACATCATCTCACTCTAAAGGCACAAGGTACCCTTCCGAGCTCAACTGTGAAAAATCCAAAAGACCAAGAGAAGATTAATGCAGTTATAACAAGGAGTAAAAAGTTGTCAAAATCGAACCAAGAGAGAGAGGAAATAGATGACCCCATGGTAATAGAGGTGGATCTGGAAATAAGAGAGAATCCAAAAGAGCCAGAAGTTGTGGTACCACCGGTTAAACCATGTGAAGAAAAAAATAAGAAAGACGCTGAACTGGTGATAAAACTACCTTTCCCTTCCAGAATTACAAAGAAGGGTTCAAGAGAGAAAGACTTTGAGAAGTTTACTGCATTGTTCAAAAAGTTAGAGGTAAATCTACTCTTGTTTGAAGCACTTGAGCACATGCCCTTATATAGAAAATTTATGAAGGAGGTGTTGGCGAAAAAGAGATCACTAGAAGGAGAACCAAAAATTGCAAATGAGAAGTGTGGTATAGTCTCGTTAGCAAGAAAAATCCCAATCAAGAGGAAAGATCCTAGAGCAGTAGCGATATCGTGCACTATCAAAAATATAACATTTAAAAAGGTACTGATCGATTCTGGGTCCAGTGTGAGTTTAATGCCACTATCTATTTTCAAAAAGCTTGAATTGGGAGATATTAGTGAAAGTAAGACAAAGTTACGGTTCGCTGATCACACAGTTAAGAAATCATATGGGGTGGCTGAAGATGTATTAGTGGAGCTTGATAAGTTTGTATTCCTTGTTGACTTCCACATCATGGACATTCCGGAAGATGAAGAAACTCCTATCCTTCTTGGGAGACCCTTTTTGTTGACAGGCCGCTGCAATTTCGACATTGAAAAAGGGACA